>NC_062530.1:17622339-17834839 GCF_022655615.1 Tachysurus fulvidraco | reverse complement strand
CATACCGACTGTGAAACATGGAGCTGGAAGTGTTATGGTTTGGAGATGCTTTGCTGCAGCAGAACCTGCTCAGTTCACCATCATAGAATCCACTTTAAATTCTTCATTGTATCAGAAGGTGGTTGAGGAACAAGTGCATCTGTCAAAAAAGCTAAAGTGGAACTGGACCTTGAAAAAAACATTTAAAAAAAAATCCACAAAGGACTCGCTGAAAAGTAAGACACGGAGAATTATGGAATGGCCAAGTCAAAGCCCAGATTTAAATCCTATAGAGATCCTGTGTGGTGATTTGAAACAGACTGTGCATGCAAGAACCCCCACAAACATCATACAGCTGAAATAATTCTGCATTAAAGAGTGGTGGAAACTTCTTTCCAGTTAGTGTCAGAAACTGGTAGATTTACTAAAACCAAATTTTGTTGTAGATGCTCTACTCCCCATGGTTGTAAAGAGTCGTTATTCGAGTTACTGTCCATTTCCTGTCAGCTCAAACTAGTCTAGTCTTTCTTCGCCAATTCTCTGTCATTAACAAGGTGTTGAAACAGAATGATTTTGTATAAACTGTAGAGATAAATGTTTGTAAAAATCCCAAGAGACCAATCACTGTACACACCTGTACCAACATCCATACCACATTTAAAATCACCAAGATTATACATTTTCTTCATTCTGGTGTTTTGATGTAAACATTATCTGAAGCTCTTCACCCATATCTGCATGATTATTTGTTTTGTGCAACTGTGACCTGATTAGATAACTGTATGAAGCTTCAGATGGTCAGTACATGTGTTCCTAATAAACTGGACAGAGTGTGTGGTTTGTTATTTTCCATGCTGTAATTGCCTGATAAATCAATAAGCTGACAAATACTGATAAATGATAAATTAGCTCAGAAATGAAACAGGTATGCGAGGTGCAGTTTGGGGAGCCCATGTTTTAAGGCACCGTGGTTTGAAAGACCCGGTTTGGACTTGTTATTGCTAATCTCTTTGTGTATATCCTCCTGAAAATAATATGCCTGCTCCTCTCTGATCAGGATGTGTTCATGGAAAATAAAAACTGGAGCTGTAACAATTTAAACAGCGACGCTGTTATGAATCATGTGCTTGGCAGTCTGTTCTTAAAGGCGGTGTCAGGAGGTTAGAGCATGAACAGCCAGTATTCAGAAAAGCGCTGTTGTTTGTACAGTGAGCAAAGAGTATTCAACAAAGTAAAACTCAAGGTACAGGTATCAAAAGTAAGAATTCATAGATAATCAGACTGGGTCAGGTTTCTTGTGAGGCTTTCTGATGTGCTCACACTCCTCCATAGCTTCATCAGACACTAGCTAACAGTCAGAGCTGCTTCCTGTACCCCGTGACCAGCACTCGGCTGTGCCTTCCTCTGCCTCTCCGCAGGTCTTTAAAACACTATTAATGCCTAATAGCCTTGCTCATTAGATGCGCTTCCAAACATGCTCTGGCCATTATCAGCTCCATTTGCTGTTGGGTCTCATGCTTGTGCACACAGTGTGTGTTGTCTGTCTACTTCGAAATCACTTCACAATTCACATTTTGACACATTTTGTTTACATTTAAATAAAGCTGTTTGGTCAAACCTGTTCCTTTTCTACTAAAAAGGCATTACAGCAAGATCAAGCCTTTCGCAAGAATAATTACAATGTCCCAGTTGAGCAATGTAACTGATTGTGTATACATTACTCAGAGTAAATAGATAATGTCTTCTTAAGAGATACAAATACAGATGCATTTAGGAGGCACACTATTAGGTTGTATTTTCTTTTGTCAGAAACATTTGCAGGGCATCTGGCTGAGATTAGAGTTGTGCGTCAGGACTTAGTGGTCAATCAAGGTGACAAAGTCCTCGTTCATTCACTCATTCATCCTTAGTTACTGCATGGTGAACGTCACAGTGGTTTACATTTGTAATAGAAATTAATAGTAATTAAGTAAATAGTTCTGGGAAATACAGTAAATATAAATATAAAAGTATATTATAAATATCGCATATAATATTGCAAATTATTCTAATAGTTATTAATATATTTTATTGGTAACTAGCGATAAAAATAATAGTTTTTGCAAACTGGGATTGAAAAAAATATATAGTCATGTACACATGTCTAGGCTAATTATGAGCTTGAGTGATGGAGCTGTGTCTTGATCTTTAAGTGTTAGAGATGTTATCAGAGCACGAATTCTCACACTATCATGAATTCTCAACACCAGTTACCTTTAATACGTTTTTTAAAGCGTTAGTCATATTCTTTGTTTCCACCATGTGATTTTTTTGGTTCTTGTTTGTGCTTCATCACATCTTTTTCAGCTTTTTTTTTTTTTTACACTTTATAAAATAAAAATCTTCAACTGCATTTATCTCAACTGAATCCTGATACACACGTTGTTGGCAGTGTTGCCATTTCTACGGCTAGGTTTTTTCCTGTGGTGTCTTTAGGTAGAATGCATACAAAAAATTTGAAAGAAAGAAAAAAATCCTTCATGTTTAGACCACACCCAGCTCCAGAAACAGATATTGTGTTACACTGCTACACTAAAACAAGAAAAAAAACCTTGCTGTTTAATATACTGTACATATGTCACACTAAGCTGCATATTTATAAACTTGAATTGAATATTTAAACTAGAGTTCCATGAGGCATCAGATTCTTTGGTAATTAAAAAAAAGCTTTTAATAATAAAATGTGTCAAGATTCGTTAACTTGTAATACTTTTAATGCTGTGATCAATTAAGCCAAGACTAATCTGACATCACATTCAGCCTACTAGCATGTGATAATTGAACAGAGATAGCTGAGAGAAGCATAGATTTTCTTCAGGAATGTGTCTACTACTTTTGGTCTGTAGCGATATGGAAATATTCACAATTTCTGTTAGCTTACCGATATAAAATTGAGCAATAAACATAAATTATGAATTGATACTATTTAATGGTATTTGGGCTTGATTTTTATGCAATTGTGGTGCAGTCTGGAGTTGTTCAATATGGTACTGTAACTATTTTGCGCATGCTTTTTTTTTTTTTTAAAGCATTTGTGTTTAGGCAAAAGCAGCTTGCCCTTAGCCCTGACTGATTAGCATTCAGGTCACTCGGTTCATTGCCTTCTTACAAAAACAAAAAATCCATACATGAAAGGAGCACATCTAAGACAGTATTCTCAACCGTGACACATGATAATGGATCTACGAGGACAGAAGACAAGGAGGTGTTAACCCAAGCATGAAAGGGGAAGTCTAACATTGCTTACTGAGATTTGGACATAGTCACCAGCTCCCATTATAAGCAAAGATAAGCCTAGTGAGGCTTACACACACCCACACATACACCCACATGCATCAGTTAGACCAAAGCTTTGATAGATTTGACCTCGCAGTAAGAATGACAGTAGTGTAGACCGTTTGTTCACAGCTCTGCTGGTGCTGGTCAATTGCTCTGAGCCATTGAACGACCTTTCGCATAAGCCTCATTCCCGGAGAAAATAGCAGGCAATTAACACAGTGAGTGGATTACAAGATTGCAATAACTTGTGGATTAATGTGTTCACTTATTCTTAACATTTCTGAGCCACCCTGAATAGAGCTGTCTTTGGCACTCAGTTCCCACCAACTCAAGTGAATGCAGTGGAAATTATGGGGTTGTAAAATTGCTAATCAGAAGATTAAGTATTAGAGTAGAGAAGCCTTGTGCTGAAACAGCTATGATTTGGGAGGAGTGAATATCAATCACTAAGTGACAGACATAATGGATGTGGATGGGGGAACTATCAGTAACATACTGCTCACACTACAGTTATTTTGCAAATAAGGTTTGAAATTAGCACTCGTGGCTAACTGTGTTAATTTACCAGGCACCTTCCTGAGCAGCATGACCTGATCCTCATCTGGAAAAATGTAAGAATTTGAAGTCTAAATATAGAGAGCATTTACTACGTCTCCGTTTTCTGTAATTATCGCAGACGTCTCTTGCCTTTTTTAAAAATCTCATATCTAGAAATGTAAATTGTGATTTACTGATGTACCATTTCCACATTGTGGAATATTATTTCTTCACTTATCCAAATATTATATAAGAATCTAAAAAAAAAAAAAGATGGACTGGACTGTAACATTGCACATATTTAAATATATGGTGTGATTTAATCCAAAGATCAGTTTGTAAGTCAGTTTTTATGTTGTGTGTTAAACTGTATTACTTCTACAAATTACTTTAAATATAAAAAGCCTAATTATACCGGATTAACTGCATATAATATAGTAACAAGTGCAATCTGCAGGTTCCAAGATTTTTTCACAAATAGCAGCCCAGTGGCGATTTCTTGCCTAGTTAAATAAAAAATATCGAGATAATAGATAATCATACTTATCAACATATGTGTTGCCTGCTGAAAGCTGGTTGACAGAAGACCATTTTGTAATTTATTGATGACCAAAAATCCAGTTATGGATTAGCAGAACAATGCAGCAAACCAAATTTAAGATCAGTTGGACTTCTGGTCACTAAGAAACAGTTATTTGGACTCTGCAACACAAATATGACGCATAAATTAGGCAGTAGACTTCTGTTAGGTAGCTGTGATACTGCCCTGTGATCAATCCTCTGCAAATGTACAAAATATCAGATTATTAAACAAAAACACTACAGTAAGTGGGCAATCTCCATCTCTTTTCTTATGTAGCTACAGCATATGTGTGTTAATTACACTATACAATTTCCATAGACAAATGTTTTATTTTTAAATATTCCTGCTACTACACTATGATGGGCCAGAGGTGGCTCAAGTGATGAAGACTCTGGGTTGTTGATTGCAATATCAGGGTTCATGCCCCAGCACTGCCCATCTGCCACTGTTGGACCCTTAAGCAAGGCTCTTAACCCTGACTGCTCCACTGGTGCTGTAGCATGGCTGACCCTGTGCTCTGACCCCACCCTCCAAAGTTGGGATATGCAAAGAAAGAATTTGTGCTGTAATGTGTATGTAACAGAAATTATATCATTTCAAATCTATTCATTTCCTTGATGATACGATTTTAGGTCACAATTCCTCTACTTGATGTTGCAGTAGTTTGGTGAATTTGTTTCTCTTTCTCATCTAAACCTTGTGCTAGAAATAGACAAAGAGTAGTAGATTTATATATTATTGTCTTTTTGGAGTTGGAGGTGCTTTACTATCAAAATATCTTATCAGAAACAAGGTTAGAGATGTACCCTGTAAGCTAATTCGTTCGTTTTATGCAGTGAAGTTGCATCTAAAGAAAAGGGATTCTAACACTGCTCTTTTTATGTTTGTACTGAATCCCATCTGCTTTGGCAAAGACAATAATAATAAATCAAAAGATTGGAATGAAGTACGGTCTAGAGCGAAAAGGAGTGTTTTACAAACATGCTGATGATCTCACATGGCTAGCTTTGATCATTTCATCAGACAGAAACTGATCAAGACGAGTATATAGTTTTGATTTTTTTTATCACACTCTTCACAATGTGTCCATTTTTATCTTTTAAAGACTAAATTAAGAAGCTTAATTTTTCACATCTACATTACAGGACAGTGAAGGACAGTTTCTTCTTTTCTTGTATCCCAACTTGTTAGGAAGATCTTTCATTGAGGGCCAGACTGTGGCAGTTTGGTGGTACTGGGGCTTGAAAACACAACCTTCTGATCAGCAACACAGATACTTAACTGTCGAGCTGCCACTGCCCCATGAGTTTGAAATAAGTTTAAACCGTTTTGATAAGAAGTACATTATAAGATATTCAGATAAAAGCTTTAGATAAGCCCAAGTTTATAATAATAAAGCTGCAAATAATAAAGAAAATAACAAGTTTTTGTTAATAACATTTTTTTTTCTGCCTACTGGAAAGATTTGACCCCGATTTCAATCATTAAAAAAATACATCATTTATAAATGCATGCTAACGTCTGTTTTAATGAACTTATTGTCCAGTTTAAGGACTGAATATAAAACACATTTGAGTCCTTGCAGTGATTTTTGTGATGAACTATGTTTGTTCCGATATTACAAAATGCATTCACATATGAATTAACTTAACAATTTTTTAGATTTTAGGCATTTAATATGTACACATTTATATAAGAAGATGGAGTTGTTTCAATGTTTCATCAAGTTCAAGTTTGTTTGCAAATATACTCTCAAATATATGTTCTCTCTCTCTCTCTCTCTCTCTCTCTCTCTCTCTCTCTCTCTCTCTGTGTCTCTCACACACACACAAACACACACACGCAGACACACACACACACACACACACACACACACACACACACACACACACACACACACACACACACACACACACACACACAAACACACACACGCATACACACACACACACACACACACACACACACACACACACACACACACACACACACACACACACACACACACACACACACACACACACTCCCCTTAGCTAAGTGGATAGTGTCCTCTATCAGTGGTGACACCAGTGTTGGGTCAGTGAAGGGGAAGCAATGAGACTGAAAGGTTGTGGATAGCAGTTAGCTCCTGCCTTCTCCCCTGGGCCACATTGGCGCTCCAGGCGCTCCCTAATGTGTCACATCTCTCAGCTACTCTCAGATGTTTGACATTGCTCAGTTATACCCTGCTCAAAAACTTCCACACAATGAGTTCTTTCATAATGTGAGCAGCAATAATAAGAAAGAACAAAAATCTTTATAGTTACTAGTAAGGGTGTGACGGCATGTCAGTATGACGGTTTACTGTCATGTTAGACTGATAGACAGGCTGATTACAACAACGTAAAGAAAGATTCATATTCAGATGTGAACATATACGGCTAATGATCTTTTGTCTAATTTGCAAATTTGAATACTTTCATCCACTTGGTGCAACACAAACTGGATGGGATGCCAGACCATTGACCATTGACTCATTCACACCTAGGGGCAATTAAGTATAGCTACTGGGAGGTTGAAAGAAACCAAAAAAAAAAAAAAAAAAAAAAAAACCAAAAGGAAACCAATGTAGAAAAATACAATACAGACCACAGAATTATGCCATGTACTGCCACCACCAGCAGATAACTTTTCATTCAGAAGGTCTTTCAAAATGCTACAGTTTTATATGTGGTTTATCTGTTTTTGAATGTGGAGTTACAGTATATATATATACACACACACACACACACACTATACTATACTATACTATACATTATTGGTGTAATGCCTTGCCACACTCTAGCACTCAAAATATTTGTATTCAAACCCATAATTAAATATGAATATCATATAATATGAATATGGTGTAGTTAGGTGATGCAGTGGTTAGCATGTTTGCTTTGCACCTCCAGGCTTGAGCATTTGATTCCCAACTCTGCTATGTGTGTATAGTTTACATGCTATACCCATGCATCAGGAGTTTCCTCCAAGTACTCTGATTTCCTCCCCAGTCCAAAGACATGTGTTGTAGGCTAGGTGGCACCTCTAAATTATCTGTGGTGTATGAGTGTGTGTGTGATTGTGTCCTGTGATTGGTTTACAACCCAATCAAGTTGTTATCCACCTTGTGCCCAGAGTCCCCAGGAACAGGCTCCAGGGTAGGATAAGATAAACGATACAGGAAATGGATTGAAGGATGGATGAATCCTACCACTATGCCCCTATGGAAAAAGTTCGGATATAGAAATGACAGCACTGTCAGCATGTCATAAATAAAAATTCACAGCGGACCGTTTGCTTACACCCATATACTGTAAAAGGAAACCTATGCCTCATCTTAGTTCCATTGTGTTTTGCCAGATCCCAGCCCCCATGCATTTCAATGTGAAGCTTTCTGGCAATTATTCAATAATGCATTCTTTGTTTTTATGTTTTTTTTACACATGTAATCAGTGTAGGTAAATGTATATGTGTATATGTACAGCAATGAAATATCTTGCTCAGGCTTTCTCATGTCCTCATATTCTGTTATAAACAGCACCCACTTCTCCAGTGATCTCCTGTTGCAAAGACTCCATATTCTTGTCAGAGCTCTGCCTCTGTTGCACTGCCACCGATATGATCTTTAATCCAGCTTTGGCCACCGCACCTCCACATCCCTCACACAGCATGGCATGGAGGAGGCAGAAGGAGAGAAAAAAAACACACTTTCAACATCACCACTGCCCCAGAGAGCTGCTTTCTGATTACGATGTTAACGCCATCTCAGTGTGGCATCGCAGATAAACCTTCTGATGCATAGTGTATAAGTCTGCAGATGAAATTACAGATTTTAATGTTGCTCTGCCAGTGTGATTGCTGAGAATAGACTGAAATGTGTAGTTACTACAGCCTCTCTGATTATTGAAGGTTGTGTTATGATAATTCTCCCAAAGGCTGGTTTTAATGATGGAAACTTAAAGTCAAAGTGGATAAACATTGTAATGATGTTGTAATGCTTATATAATATAGTGCATGCTAAATTAAAAAAATATGGAGGGGACCTTGGGCACATCAAGAAAAATCAAGTAATTCTATGACAAACCATAGCTACCGTATGTCTGGATATCCTTACCATACAGTACTGTATGTGTAAATCAGTACATCAAAGAAGTACTATGTCTAAATTCTCAGAATTTACAAGACAGTCGGCAGGAAACACCCAGATGACCTACTGCTTTCTCTGAGATTCTACATTTTGGAAATTATGGACACCCATATCCCATAAGGCAGTGGAACTGGTATAATAGAGATGAGTGTAAATACTACAGGTTTTAAAATTTCCTGATGTGGTTAAAGTATACTTTAACACCAGTGTAAGTATAAACTGAAAACTTGTTAAACAAGTTAAGGTTTATTCAAGAAAAACAGTTTTTGCCATAAATCTGACATCGTATATCACAGGACAATCCCAACATGCCGGGAGTATTAGGTTCATAATGTATTCACATCACACAAATATGCTGATCAGTGTGAACTGTATCACTGGCTTTGCAGGAGGCACTGAATCAGCATTTGACCACGTTTGGCCACAGAAGGGAAATTGTAAAGTTACAGCATACAAAAACATATTATTACAGTTGTGTGCATCAAACATTGTGGCAACAGTTTATAGATAGATATATAGATAATAAGACTATGACTGGTAAGTTTCATAACGGTTAACTGGTAAGAGTAACTGCAATTTTATATATGGATTATTTCATATTAATGATAAAAAAGCAACTAAAAAAAAGGCTTAGTTTGTGTCTATGGTTAAGCAATAGTGCAGAGTTTTTACCTTTCATAGAGTTTTGAGTTGATTACAACAAAATTTAAATCAGTTCTGAACACACATGGTAATTTATTGTAGACTTTTCATTTATCAATATTTATAAATGTATAAAGAAAACAAGTATTATCGTGACTTTTTTAACTGATTTATTTTAGCTATGACTGACCCTGAAAACATTTACACAACCCTTCCTTCAAAAAATTAATAAATGAGGCCCAAGGTCCTGGTCTACCTTAATTTATACCATAAATAGTAACATTTTTTTTTGGTTGTTTTTTATTAGGCTTGGGATCTTTTAAAAACAACAGTCATTGAATCTTTATGCATATATTTTAAACTTTTACTCAGTCCAAAATCAAGACGCTTCAGTAAGCAGTTTTGCAGTGTTTTCAGTATCTGGTGTTCACTGGGGTAACCGTGACCTCTGTAGGTTCCAAAATCCTGCTGATTGACAAGTATAGCTCTCAATCCTCATTTCTTTAATCCCACAGTTCAATGTTATTCTACATCAGATCAACACTCAGGAAGATTTTATTTTGCTGAATGCAAAATGGGGTTACAAGCCATACAAGAGATACTAGTTGACGAGGACTACAGCGCATTAAAAATTCTCTTAGAATAAGCTCTCACTGGTACACACTATGTTAACACTGATGCACTGATTCCTCTAAATAACGCTCCATGTGACCTAATGCACGTGATTAATCCTCCTCGTGTATAAGATATTCTTATTTGAATGTGATGATAAATGTTAGATTGTTTTTTTCAGTGTGTTGATGAATTTAATATGAATGCTCACATTTTAATATAAACAGGAAATTAGTGGACGACAAATAAATGGATTAAAAAACATTGATATGGAAGCAATCTTTAGAGTCAGCACTTAAATATGTTTTCCATATAGATGAGGTATAAATGGTAAGATCCTGCTGTTATTGAAAAATAATCAACTTTGGTATCATACAAGTCCATAACTGATTATCTTCATATAACAGCTCAGCTTGTCATGGTTATTTAAGCACAGTACATTTGTGGCTATAATAAACAAGTTAGTGGCTTGAAGTCTCATCTGTTTTACTCAGGTCCTGAAGAAGAACACACACCTGTGTGAGATGATCTGTGGCCGCTGCACGTGTCTGCTCTATCACACCCAACCACTATCGACAGAGTGCACAGCTGCTTTACTGAAACACAATTACACTCCTGTTCACTGCACGCTTATGCCACATATACAACACACACACACACATACAATGCAAACACAGCTTCATCCATTTTTCTTGGCTCGGTGGGCAATACTTACACCTGGGCATTTTGTAAAGCGAATAATCACTTCATTTGTTCCTGTAGACATTTCTCTGATATTCATTGATTTGGCTTAATAGAAGCGGTGGTGCACCGAGCAAGCAGGTGGACAATTCATACAGCACAGAATTAGAACTGTGCATCTGTCTTATTGGAAATGGATGAAAAACTACAAGGGTGATTAAGCTGATTGAACTCGCCGTGCTACAGCAGGGGCCAGAGTGCAATACCTCACATTCAAGTGTACACACCTACCACCAGGCATCTACTAAACCTGTCACCAAGCATCTAACTAATTACGTTCATTAAACAAGAACAAGGGCTACACTCCTGCCTGGAGAAAAGAATGCTCCTGTCAACGTCCATTTAAAGAGATAAAGGTACAATGGCAACCGTACCATACAATAGCATTCTTTAAAAATTCTTGAAACATGAAACATATATTGATTATTAAAATGCAAACAAAAATGCTGATAATAATTTTAGTTGTCAGCAGCAGTATTATTATAAAATGTGATCTTTGTGATTGTGGCATGGTTCTTGTACTCAACCCATCTAAACAACCCACCTGGTGCAAACATCTATGCCACTATCAAATTTAGAGAGATTAGATTTTGTCTTTATTCTGATGTTTGATGTGAATATTACAAGAAGCTGTTGACTTCTAGCTGCATGATTGTTAGGTGCTGCTGCCACATGATTGGTTGACTAGATACCTGAATAAATGTGCAGGTTTACAGGTTTTCTGTCCTATAGCCAGTTATATGATTAATGAGTATTTTGTATATTGGAGATCGTAAAATACCCATCATTCACTATAAATGCAACTGTGGATTATAGCGTATTTTTTATAGTAAAAATTGTGCTAGTATTGAGTATTTTTGTCACAAAGCCGTTATGTGTGCTGCGTGAGCATATATGTGCCCAGTAGTGGACATCTCCTGAGGGATCCTGTAAAGAAGAGTTCCATGCAAACAACTTGCTCAGCATATTTACCATGAATAAAGGTCTTTTTGGATATTATTTTTCACTGCTTCAAATATTCTGCTTGTCCTCAGAGGTGATAAAACACTTGAAAACACACACACACACACACACACACACACACACACACACACACACACACACACACACACACACAGATTTCACAATGCTCTTTGTGAATTGCAATGGGCTTTACCCAAAGTCAGTGAAAAAAAGGAGAAAACAAGAGACCTTTCTGCCTCTTTGTGCTGTTTGTCGGAAATTCACTGTTGTTGAAAGTTTGTCTCCACTAATGCACCATCTGTTTCTTAAGGAGGGCCTCATTAAAATGAAGCAGAAAATATATCCACCAAAGCTTTTGTCCTCTCAAACAACCCAGTGTGCAACCAGTGATGGTAAGTGTGAGATGAGGAGGTTCATTTACTTCCTCACATCATTAGGTTTATACCACAAACACAGATACCTGACATGCTCAAATTAGCTTAATGCTGAGAAACAGATTTAACCTGACAACAAGGATCATGAATTTGGAGAATAACGTTTTTACATGTTTAAATGAACAGAATATAAGCAGACACTTTCGACCCTGTTGAGAGTTAGTAACGTATGCTGGCAACTGAAATAAAAAAAAATATATTTCCATATTTCCATGGGGAAAGCTACATGGTGCTATGCAGCTGGGCTTCACATTATTTTTTTGGGTGGCTTATTCAGATTATTGAAATTACCTGCATGCAGTTCACCCTCCAGTGCTGCTTGATTTTCTTGTGTAGATACAGTATGTAGCAGGATGTTTTTCTTTTTTAAAAACACTGTAGGATAAAAGCAAAGAACAAGAAAATGACAAAGATTTTAGTCTAATATTATTACAACAAAATGCAAATAACAAGAAAGCAACAATTAAAATAAATGTAAAAAAAATAAAAATAAACAGTAGACAGTAGACTGAGTATAAAAGTCTTAAACATTTCAGGTTATCATCATCTGTGCAATTTGAAATTAATTTCAAGTTTGTCATCATCTATCAAAACATGTTCCAGCTTCATTGTGCAGCCATGCGGTTGTAAAATCATATAGTTAAGCCTTATTATAAACTAATTCTTTAGAAAGTCTAACGTTATACATTACTTTCAGATACCAGTCAGTGTCAACAACATGAGCTTAGTTGTTATGTTTTTCTTCATATTAGCTTTTTAAATTTGTGTCAGTGTCCTAAATTCTGGCCACGTTTTGCTTAACTGATTCTCTAAAGAAAATGGCCATGGCTTTAGCACACAAATCAAATAAGCAGTCATCTGCTCCGTTACATTCAACTTTATGTAGGCGTAGTTAATAATTTTACCATAGTAGTTATACATGCCATATAAATTTCAGTCCTTAAGATGTCATCTCCTTCAAGCTTCTCCTTGCATACAGAAAATTTTTTTGAGTGCCTCATGTAGTTATAGATTATTCACATAAAAATTTCATAACCTCACATTAATATATTCAATACTGCCTTGGACTACCATTCAAGTGTTTAAGTTGTCCAAAGAAATATTAAATATTGTCAGGTTGTGAATATTACCCCAGGCCAGTCAAGCATGAAGAAAAGGTGTTAAGTGTTAAGAAGTGTTAAATTTAGTACAAGGTCACAATCATGAGTAAGTAAGACAGGTCTCTGTTCTTAAATCTTCTCTTAATTAAAATATAAACCTCAACCTCAACTTGTTTTTGTAATGGTTTAAAACAGAAGAAAGTTCCTTGATGTTGCTTGATGTTCCTGTTTAACTTTTGAGAAATAAAATGACCAAAATGTACTTGCAAGCACCTTGTAACTGTATATGAACAAGTCCAGAACTCAATACACTTTTATTGTCATTTCAACCATATATAGCTGATACAATACACAGTGAAATGAACAACGTTTCTCCAGGACAATAGTGCTACATAAAACAACATAAAGCTAGACAAAAACAAGGACTCTGTGTAATCATATATACACTTATATAATAGCATAACAGAAGCCTGACCAAGAAGTACACACAAAACACTACTTAAGTAGGGCTGCTGAATAAGAGGAAATACAGAACAGGCTACGGGAGACATGTGTCAAGGTCCTGTGATATGCAGAGGCTGATGGGTCAAGCACTGAATTCCGCATAAGATACTGTATCTGTGTTATAACTTTAAGGTACATATAAGGTACATTTTCATCGTACACATGTACCCTTGGTCGTTTCACTCCAGGATAATGGAGAACCTTAGTTTGGTACCTTTATTTCTGACAGTCTACAAGACCTTGTCTTGACCTGCAAATCTAAAAGAATACAATACGTTTTACACAAATCCACAAATAGAGTGTTTCCCATCACAGTGCTGTGGTATGATTCTCTGCCCCAAATCTGTGATTTAACTTTTCTGTCTATGACCTGCTATAACCTCATGCATAAAGAACCATCACATGAGGAATATTCCCATGTCTGCTTAGAGAATCAATCAATCACAACCAGCCCTTTTAGGTTAATTCAATGCAGCCTCATGAATTAAGCATCATCTTTACATAGAAACTGACTCTTTCAAAGTGTTCCCAGTTTAGCTTCGTAAGGATTATATTTAAGCAAGGTGAACAGTAGAGGTGAGCGTGTCAGTGGAAACATGATAAGTATCAAATGGATTGCATCTGAATTAGATTTCAGTTTGAATCTGAATTAGAGAATCAAAATGAGTGTCACTAGTTATGTTTGCACATGCTGACAGCCGCACATCTTACCAAATAAATCTAGGACTTGTATGAACTCCTTAAATGACTGAAATATAGCACATTTACTAAAATGTTTTAGGAAAATGTGACTCTTTTATGAATAGCTGATTGTTAAGTAAAGAATAAAACACGACATGGTATGTTGTTATCGAAATAGCTTCCATGCTGGGATAGCGTGGTCCCCAAAGTGGGTTATTTTCTTTTAACAGTTCACCTTGATGTTATTGAAGCAAATAACACATTTGGTTTTATTGCCAAAGATTAGAAAAGTTAATTCAATAATAAACAGCATTTAGTATGTTTATTTCTCTCTCTCTCTCTCTCTCTCTCTCTCTCTCTCTCTCTCTCTCTCTATATATATATATATATATATATATATATATATATATATATATATATATATATATATATATACACAGTATATATTGTCTATCTATATTGCTGTTTGTGATTTCTCCAAATTTTTCTACCTAATTTTCTACCTGCGATTCCTTCCAACTAGCTATCTCGCTGCTATCACATACCAACAATAACCTAGCAAGGGTGAAAGTTAACTCCACTCAAAGGTTAGGGTTAATTATTAGGTAAAGTTATTTGCCAAATACGGACTAGAAAGAGGTTAAAGGTAAACAGATGACACTGTGTATGGCATCAAATTTTTGTGTTAAATACCATGTTTTTTTAAATCTATTTTTAGATTTAGATTTTTTTCAAATCCATACGAATGCATTATCACTACAGATATATATATATATATACTGTATTAAAGTATAAACATATATTCTAAATTAATTTAAATCTATTTTAAATTTCCTGGTCACATGAAGGACAAGTTATTTATCACTGTAGTTGGGTTTTCACTACTGGAGCCATAGAAGTGTTTACAGAGAGGCCCTTGACACAACACAGATCAACAGTGTATAATATCTTTCCACTATTGAGCTCCTGTAAATGTTAATGTTAAAGACAGCAATAGGCTTTCTACACAGACATACACTGTAATGCATTAATACAGCAATCACTTGATTACCAGCAAGTTGACCGAACCTGCTACTAGTTGTATGAGGGTACAATGATGATGAGCAACATCAGTCACTATACAATGGGATTTGCCTTCATTTAATATAGCAATTTATTTATGCATATTGATAAAATATACATTGGGACTGTTGAAAAGTTCATTTCATATAGCAATAGCATTTAATATAGCAATTTATATATGCATATTGATAAAATATACAGTAGGACTGTTGAAAAGCTGTAAACTGTTCAACAATGTGTAAACATAAAGACCAAGAAATCCATAAATGCAGAACTAGACAAGGGATTATTTTTTCTCTTACCCATGTTGTAATTCTGTGAACTTGAAAAGGGAAACAGATTTTTTCTTCTTGTAAGCTACATTTTTGCATTTACATTTAAAATTCATGTCTGCTTACTTTGGCTTGGGGATGTTCTTATGGGATGAACTTTTGCAATGCATGAGGCTTAACCTAAACCCCCAATGACACCAGGACTGTCAGTCCCTGCACAGGTTTGACAACCCGCTGTACTTGCGTTTCTTACTTTCCACACACTTGTTATATTTTGTTCCATTTTTGCACTCTCTATTTTAGTCTTGGTATTTCCAATGAATGACCTTTTCCTCTATACTGAAGTGACAATATAATAAAAAAGACATTAATTAGCTTAGTTTTAAGTTTAATATTTTGATGTAGGGATTACATTACAGAGTTATATATTCATATAACTCACCTGACCACCAAACTTCCCCTAACTGTTGCCAAAAAGATAAAAACACAGAATTGTCTAGAATGTCTCTGTATGCTGTAAGATTTAGATTCATCTCATTCAAACATGGTTCACGGTGGCTGACCTCAACCCCGCTGAGCGGCTTTGGAATGAATTTGATTGTTTACTGCACCATCGATTCTTACCTGACATCGGTGCCTGACCTCAGTAATGTTCTTGTGGCTGAATGAGCACACTGTAAAACATGACAGCCACATTAATGTGATGTGAACTTATTTATTCTCTTTAACTTCAATTGTCATGACAATTGGGACTTAATCTGGAATTGGATGTTCAATAAGTGCACTTATGATATGATGGTCTGGTGTCCACATACTTTTAATAATACAGTGATCCCTCGTTTATCGCGGTTAATGGGGACCCCTCGCTATAGGTGAAAATCCGCGAAGTAGGATTGGCCATAAATTTGACCTTTTCACTGATGGTCATCATCTTCCTCTTCCTCTTGGGCTCACTAGAGGAATCTTTCGAAGGGGCACGGCGCATAGGAGGCATTGTAAGGGCTTAATGAAAAGTTAATTTCAAGCACAATACGCAAGACACAGTTCAAAACGTGAACGAGCGTGGCGAGATACAACAAGGGAAGAAGCTGGGAGAGGATGCGATGATGCGCAGCCAATCAGCTCAGATCTCGGGCCGGGAACCAATCACGTGCCTTGTCTGAGTGCCCATGGGTATGTACAAAGCCTCTGAGAGAGTTTCTCTCTTTGTCTGGCATCCTGGGAAATCGTTTTTTATTTTTATTTTTCGATGAATATTTTTGAAAAATCAGCGATGCCCTGAGGCCGTGAAACTTGAACTGCAAAACTTGAACTGCGAAGTGGCGAGGGATTACTGTATAGTCTATATAATGCTTCAATGGACTTCCATGCCATTCAGGGTCTAACACTGCCTCATGTCACTGGGATTGGCTCTGAATGAACCATATCTCTGACAAGGATACAGCTTATACTGTAGATTTCAAACTCTAGATGGTTACTGAGTGATAATATTGTTCCACTCATGATTTTATTTTAATATGGAAACACAAGAAAAAAAAATAACTCAAGCAAAACATCACCTAGTGCAAAATATAAAATAGCAATTCTTTAAATTGCATGCAAATTAAAGCATCTGCAACCGAGAGGCCATGTTATATGTTGTGTTTCTACAACCGTTACTGTGAGTGTTTTAAATTTAAGAAATAATGAAAATGTCAGTCGGATTGACATTTTACTGTTGTCATCATACATCTCACTGTGAAACTTTATTTGCTTTTTAAATCTATTTAATTTGACTTAGTTTCACATTGGTTATATTTAAACACGTCAAATAGGTAAAAAAAAAATGGATCATCAAAGAGTTCAAAAAATGTGAAAATAGGAACAGCAGTAAGCTGCTCCACTATGCTGGTTTGGAATATTTCAGAAACTGCTCTTGGGATTTCTACACACAAAATTCTCTCGAGGTTACATAAAATGGTGCGAAAGACAAAAATCATGCAGTGAGTGGCAGTTCTGTGGGCAGAATTGCCTTCTTGATGAGGGAAAAAATATATTGTTTAAGAGACTAAGAGACTGGTTGAAGCTGACAGGAAGGCAATTGTAGCTTATTAAATTACACTTTAAGAAGAAGAAGATGAAGCCTTTATTTTTGTCACATATATATCTTACAGCACCGTAAAATTCTTTCTTCACCTATCCCAGCATTGGAAGTGCAGCATCAGCCATGATGTACCACCCTTGAAGAAGGGCCTGCTTGCTCAGGGGCAAAACAGTGGCAGCTAGGCAATGCTGAGGATTGAACCCTGACCTTCTGATCAACACCCCAGAGCCTTAACCACATGAGCTGCCACAGCAGAGAGCAGAAAATCATTACAAAATGCATAACATGCTGAGGTGTATGGACTACAACAGCAGAAGAACGCATCAGGTTTCACTCTCGAACAGGAATCTAAGGCTACAGTAGGCACAGTTTCTTTGGCTTAATTTGTGCCTTATGTAATATCTTAGATAATCTGAATAACTTCATATTTTCCATAAGACACAGCATGTTTGCTTCACTACCCACAGTTCAGTCAAATACGGACTGAATCATATTCTCATATATCCACACTAGGTTTCTTCTAGCCACAGATCAAGGACAACTACTGTACAGTATTTCAAAAGGTCTCAGGTTGCATTATTCCACACCTGAGTGTGGTTGCTATTCACATCCAGACAAACCACACCAAGGGGGTAAATAGACCGTGGTGTAATTCAAACGGATAAAATACAGCGTATGTGAAAGTCCTTTAGCATATGTATCTCTCCTATACATGATTTTTCCACTTCACCTTTACAGCTGACTACTCTTCAGAAAAGTGTTTGTCTCCCTCTCATGGCTTACAACATTTTGACCTTTCAGTGCTCAGAGCTGAATCCCTGTGACCTGCTGTTCCATGCCTGCTATTATCGCCCTAATTGCAGTCTCCGTGATGATTGCTTATAGAATCACTCTCTCACTTAGCAGTTTGGGCAGAAGGGAAGGTGGGTGTGGCAGTTGTTGAAAGACAGACAGCGACAGGCAGAGAGTGAGATGGAGACAGATATAACATGGTAGTGGTAGAGAGAAAAATAGCTCTGCTTTGTCGACCCCACAATGCGACCTGCTCCCAGAGGAAAGCAATTTACCGCTTGGCTGCATCCAGAACAGTATATCTGAATCACAAAATAGCCTTAGATAAATTACAGCCAGCTTCTTTCTGTGCTCCTTATCGGAGGGCTAGAGACTGGTAGGTGCAACTCGGCTGTGATTCGAAACCACACAGCAAGTGGCCTCATGGAGCGCCGTCACTAAGCAACGTTGGCCAAATTGGACACGTAGGAAAGTGATGGGTGGGAGGACGGAGACAAAGAGACGTCATCTAATCACGCAATGCATGACTCTAACTGTGGTCCTGTCCTCCAAACAGGAACTAAACGTACTGTTATTTTCAGACAAGAACACATTAATCCCCCTAAAAAACTTATTAAAAAAAAGATGATGCTTCAGTTCTCAGTTAAACCAAAGCCATAAAGGAATATGTGAGGAAATAAGGTTGTGGACACAACCTTAACTTGCTTTTCCAATAAGTGGTCTTTGCAAAAACTCTGCTTGTGCCGAACAGATTTCAAGTCTCTATTTGCTGTTTGATGAGGAGAGTAGATTTCTATTGTTTCTCCATTTCCACTGCTCTGCTTTGGTGTGATAGTGCAAACATAGAAGAATTCAATTACACTCTGACTGGGGTCTTGACACCAGCTTGGGCTTGTTTCACTCACCTCTGCACAACATATTAAGAGGGTTTAGAAGAGTTTGAGAGCAAGGGGAATGAGGCATGAGGTGGCTACAGGTCCACCAGGGCCAAGGATTAGAGATGGTACTGATAACAGACTAAGAGAATCTTAGATAAAAAAAAAAAAAAGGGATGCAAATCATGAGAATCAATTAAAGCCTATAAAGGTTTATAAGAGCAAAACCTAAATTGATGTTTTATTTAGGTCCAGATTTAATAAAGGTTTTGATGTTTAAAAACTTGCTAAAACCTACAAAAAAAAAAAATGGAAGAGTGCATCTTTAAAAAAAGCAACATTTTGTGTTATCTAGTTTTATATGTTTGCCTCACCAAATATGCAATTTTTGTGATTTCTACCTAGTGTTAAATGTGGACTCAGTGCAAGAGACTCAATGCAAGATTTACCACTTCTGGGACACCAATCGTGTGTGCAAAATAGTATGACTGAAAAACAGGTATTCTATTTTCTATCAGTTTTCTGCCAAATTATACGATTAAATTTTAAAACAGAGATTGCTTATTACGGTTATGGCTTATTACAGTATCTCAACACGATCAGAGTTTTGTGAAAGAATGATTAAATATTACAAAGACAATGTAAATTTCCAATTAGATATTCACTTCATGTTCTCATATCCAATGCCCACCGTGTTTTTAGAGAGCCTGGGAAAAGAAGCTACTAGAGACACAATAATAATGCAATCATAAATCATTTACTGAGGGTCTTATAGATATCTGACCTTCGCCTAATTTACATAATGCAAATTGCACATAATGCAATTTGTACAATTATTTCTTGTAAATCACCTTCAATATGCACAGACTGTTTCATTTCATATGCAAATTTGGTTATAATATTTTGGATCTTAGTAAACCTTTCAATAATCAATACTTAATATACTTAATAACCAGGGGGTTCCAGGTTCGATCCTGAGCTCAGGTTAATGTGTGTGAGGTTTGTGTGGGACAGCCTCTGGATCCAATGCATCCTGATTAAAAGTAAAGGTTAATGAAGATGAATGAGAGAATATAATATCCCTAATAGCAATTTTAACATTCAGATCTGCTACATCATTATACTTTCTTGTGCAACACATCCACCTACTAAAATGAACTGAAATTCTTAGCATTCATAAATGATTACATGGAGAAATTCTCATAAAACCAATACTGTAATCAATTTTTCTGTGTCTTCAAGGACTGACTTGCTAATGTGTTGATGTTGACTGGCAGTCTGGAATTTTTTAAATAAACAAGGCTTGATGAACATTTATTAAGACCTTACGGATTGCATTTATTTCTGGCATCTGAACAAATCATTTTCTGTATTCCATTTTAAGAAGTTAATGGCATTTTCAAGGTTAAACAAAGGTCTTATTTCCAAAGTAATTTAAAATCTCGATTATAAATGCTTACAGTATTTGATATATAGATATCGCTCATGATATCTATAAAATGTCTGTGTACATCCATATCATGTTCATTAATTAGATATTTGATGAGTTACAAAACTCCTTAAATAACCCTGACACATGGGTGAAACCTTGCAACGTCCAAATGCTTTTGTTTACACCTGACTCATGTGTTTCCAGTAATATTCTTGTCTTGCTATTCTTAGTCTTGCCCTCTCCTTGCTGCTCAGGTATTTATCATCATGTTTCCCATGTTCATGTTCAATATCATCTTCATCCTTTTGTGTTCCATGTTAACACAGAAGGTTATTTGATTTCGGGTAGTTCAAAGAAGGCTATGCTATAATGTGGAAACCGCAGCGCTCCTATGATGCTAAATATCTGCTGTAATAGTTGCTTGCTTCAAATGCTCACCAGTGTGTATGACTTAACGTTATGGATTGCTTTGCATGAGCATTTCTGCCATTTTCTAAAATGTGGTAGCAACATTGGAGGAACATCAATGCTATGTATTAGTATAAGTAATGATATGTGCAAACATTATTAACACATCCAGAAAAATGTGACAGATTTAACAATCACAGAACCGAAAATTTATTATAATAGGGTTTAGAAAGCATTCTACTAATTAAAAACTGTGAGCTGTCCTGTTTACTGCCAGTCATTACTGCCTAGATTTAGACTATCCATGCTATGATTGTTCTTCTTTGTGTTTAAATATCAAGGTCTAAGTCTAATTCTTGGCACAGTGGGAAACATCAAGCCATCACAAAGAAATGTTTTAAGCAAAGAGAAAAATAATGACAAAAATTATCAAGCTATTTATTTTGAAGATATTATCTTATTTTCAAGTCCATATAAAGCAATCAGTCAACATGTATAATAAATCATTTGGAGTCATTTGTCTGCATTCTGAAGATGCCAACACTGAATATTTTTTAAAATGTTTTTGTACTTTTGTAGAATTCTAAGCATGCCCAGTCTCGGTTACTCATCCGTAGCCGGCACAGTAGGAGGTTAGAGGGCACAGGAAAGAGACAGACCTTTCCACAGGGTGCTGCTAAGTTAAAGCCCTCTCAGAGACCTCGACCATGAAAGGAGCACACGCAGAAATCTCACTTAAAGCTCTCAGGTGAAGTCAGGGGGAATTTTAAGCACTTTGCAGAGCAGGTAACAAAGAAAAGGGTACATTTTGTACACTGTGTTCAAATGAATGGCCTTAGGCTTCCGTGAATAAAGAAAAAATCCTTCCTGTGCATAAAAAAAATCAAGTTATTCTGCAGATTGCTTTTTACTCTTGAAGATAATGCAGGAATTCCAACAGTTCTTGATTTCACTGCAAAAACCCATCTGGATCTATAATTAATGAGCATGATACTAACGTTTCTACATGAATACTATAAAGTGACCTTTAAAAGTGACCGCAAATCACTACTGTAAACTTAGAAGGAGCCGTGATAAGATGTAAGGTTAGAACTGCAGCCTGTTCTTCACTGTCTGCAGAAGTAACATGACTGACAGCAAAATGTATCAAAGCAATAATTTATTCAGTGAAAGCTACAAAGGGTTAGTGATATCTGCTACATTACAGACACAATAACAGACTGGTTTAATGTATTCTCTCTCAGGCGCTGCCTGGGGATGATGTTTTTATGTCACGAGCCAAGAGCTGTTGCGGGGCAGTGTGATTGTGTGCACAAGCGCATTGTTTAGTGACGAGAAAAAAGACAGAGCCTATTGCCTTGTCCAGTATCTATCAATATGGTTCTCTGCAGCCTGATGAAGTGTTAAACCATGCAGCACTTACAGTCAGAACATATTTCTCCATTCCCCTAAGGTTCCAGTCTCTTGGATGATTGAACAGCCGTTTGTCCGAGAAGGGGACCAGACCATTTAACTGCCATTCCCCAAGGGTCCAAGAAGGACTTCCTTTCAGATCCAGCTCTGATAGGCTATCTTTAGCACTACATGGGTTAGTGATTTTTTTCTATTTTTAATATCATATAAATATCAAGGGTGTGATAATTAGCCAGGGCACTGAATTTGGTGAAAAATAAAGCAAACAAAGCCCTGGACCAACAGGGATATATTAGGTAAACAAAGCTATATACAAATGTTGTAAAATATTACAAGTCCATACATAGCCTGCAGGTTGTTCAGCCCAGTCTAATGTTTTAATAGTCCAGGGATAATAGAAATGGTTTTATGGTTTTATTATCTTCTATAAAATGAAAAATACAGCTCATATTTTGTTTTATTTGTTGCTCTTTGATTTTACCATTTCTATGTTTGCAGTTTAGTCGGAATCGGCTGCTGAAGTTAAGTTTTCAAAATCTTCAAAATAAAAAAAAATGAATGAATGAGTCTACACAGACTAGAAAAACCATGAGTTTCATCTAGATTGGACTGACAAATAGAGAAGAATAACAATTGTTGAACCTTATTATTATTGCACAACTAAAGCCAGGCTACTCTGTGGTGTAGGAAAGAAGGCAAGGCTACACTGTGGTGTCTGAAAGAAAACGAATAAACACAGGTGAGGCATTTAATCAATCATTGTCAAGCACGGTCAAGATCCACAAAATTACAGACTTCTTATTGATGAAGGGTTTTGTGTCCTGACACTGGAGACTCATTCAAAAGCATGTCTTCACAGAAAAATGCATTATAATTCAATAGAACATATGAAGTTAAGACAGGAGATGTCTTGACTGCCAAGAATTTCTAGAGCAATAAGAGACAGGCTGTTTATCATGTTATATTCTTTTATTGAATGCAGAATGTTAAATCATGATGTATTGGCTATATGAAAACTTTTCAATAGAAATAACCTTTATTTTTCTCTTTTATCTTTCTCTAGGAAGTGTCTGGAGGAAATCCCCGAAGCACAGGGACAACATGCAAACTATACACACAAGGCAGAGGTGGGATTTGAACCTCTACACTAGGAAGAGAGAGGGTCATTCGAGTTTGTAAAATGTTTTTGGATATTCTTACTTGTTGGATGAAACTACATTTTATTCAGAACCAGATGGACTAATATTAATCAATATATTAGCATTAAAGACCTTTTGGGTACAAGTCTGAAGCTTTGACTAAAAGAATATTATTCAATGTGTGAAAATAAACATAATAAACTGATTGAAGGTGTATACTTTCGTTGACAAAAGCTGAGTAACCTCGTTGCATTATATTTGTGAAGAATATCTGCAGAAACACAAATGTACTTGACTAATTCAGTAACCATTTGAACCTAAACACTGTTGTAGTGAATTCAGAGGCATTCTTAAGAATTCCAGGCAGGATTTTTTTTTTTTTTTACCCTGGATGCAACACCAGTCCACCACAGGGCTCCATTCACACACACATTCATAACTAGTGCCAATTTAGAGTAGTCAAGTCTGCCTCTCTTCATGTTTTTGGACAGTGGAAAGAAACCAGAGACCCAAGAGGAAACCCACACAAGCACTGGGACAACATGTGACAATCCACACAGACAAGTAAGTCAATCTGAGGATTGGAACCAGGACCCTGGAGCTGTGAGGTGGCAAAAATATTGTAAAATAAAAAATATTGCCAAGTGTTTGCTCCTCCTGTGTCTGTGTCTGTGTCTGCGATCATAGCCAGTACTATCAACACCACTATGACCTCTCTCAGTTCTCAATCTCACTAGCAAACATTGAATGGAGACATATGTCTGCCAAAATACACAGTCTGGAAGCCTGCAGACACAATTCACATGTACTCCAACCTTTTAAACTATGGGTTTTGCTGCATGTCTGCATTTAACCCATACTCTTCTATTCATTTCTCTGTTCTAACACACTACAAAGCTCTTCATGGCATCACAGTAAAGTGATCATGAATGAAAATTCCCACACATCAGATATTCACAATGAAATGATGTTAACAACAGATCAGCACTTATATCTAATGTAATGATTTTTAGTCTCAGAAATGTGTAATAGAAGGTTTTCCAATGGAATATTAAAGTTAAAAGTTCTCAGATATCCCCCTCCCCCCAGTCCCTGTGTTGACCTTGCCTGTGGAAACCATTAACGTACTTTTTAAAATGCCTTTCAAATTTTAATCATCCATGTCATCAATACTTAATGTAGACTTCACTCTCAGCACACTGCTCTGGAGAAGCAGAGCTCAGGAGGATTCATCATTTTAGCATTCAGGAAAAGCGAAAGACAAGTCGGATTGTCAGACTTCAGAACAGATGATTACTCTGGGACAGAAGAGTCTGTCAATTACGAAACTCTTTGCATTGCACTTCTATGTTTTTTTCCTGCTTGATGTTTTTTTTTCCCGGTTGATAAAGACGTTTAAAATGTTCTTTTTTGGGGGCAAATTCATTTGGAGACATAATATACCATAGCCTTTAACACCTGTATGTGGATGTGTCACAACAGTCTATGCCATTGGCCCAAAAACACACACACACACACACACACACACACACACACACACACACACACACACACACACACACACACACACACACACACACACACACACAAACACCAGCTGGGGAAACCAGTAAGAACAAATAAAAAGCATGGAGAAGCTTGACAGCTGGATCAACATGATCTACCCCTGGCAAGTCAATAGGACATGGTACACACAATAAACTATAGTTAGTAATGGTTGTATGTAGACTTGTGTGTTTTAATATAATTTCTTTGGGAAGATGTGTGTGAATTTCAGTGTGAAGTGTGAAGACAGAGCTTTGGAGATGCTGGGAGTGATAATTAGTTATATTTTAAGAACGCAAGCTGCCAATGAATATTTAACAGCACATACTACTTATCCACCAAAATACAGTGTGTTCTTTATTCAACAGTCTGTAAAAAAGGTGATATAAATCTTTACCAAAGTGCCAAACCTAATACAGTATGCAAAATGTACATCGACTTATAAAGCAAATGTTATAGCATATGCACAAATGAGGATTCAGTATATATACACACAAGCTTTCAATCAAATTAGCAATGTAGATGAATACGTGGGCAGCTCAGAAAACACATTTGCTCTGTTATGATTTCAAGAGCTTATCATATCACATATTCATAACCCTATTCAAATATTCCTTTCCTCATCAGTTGTGCCTGAGGAGATTGAAATTACATTGAAATGAGTAGCACACATTATACTGGGTTTATTGCATCTGTTAGATTTACCGTCTGCAAAGTATATGCATTATATCTCAAAGTAACACACAGAGATGAAAAGTAATAATCTACATTCATTATATTTTATACAAGTTGCAAAATCGAATCTTTTCTACGTATGCATGAATTAGCAATGAGTTAAATGTATCTAAATATTTTCTCAGTTATAGAAGATGATTTTTAGCACACAAAAACAAGCACATAAAGTTAAGGTGTTTGTCGAAAAATAAAGTAAAATGAAGAATCAATACCGGAGTTAAACATACATTTAAAAATTATTATTCAGTGTGACACAGCAAACAAAAGGGATATGGTGTTTACAAAAGACTGAAACCTCAGACTTTCTTTCATGACCTTGCAA
The DNA here is from genome assembly GCF_022655615.1 of Tachysurus fulvidraco. NCBI lineage: Eukaryota > Metazoa > Chordata > Actinopteri > Siluriformes > Bagridae > Tachysurus > Tachysurus fulvidraco. The sequence continues at coordinate 17,808,499 of NC_062530.1, read as the reverse complement.
AACAAAGTAGTCTCTGTCCGATAGACTGCAGTGTTAATTACGGCTCATTGAAGTTTGTTCGTTTGCACTTCATGGATTATTAAAGATGCACATAAACATTTACTATTCATGAGTGCAATTGAAAGTAAGTGAGTTTAAATGAAGCTTTGAATACGGCAGAGTGTGCTTCAGGCATGCGTTTTACAAATCCGCTCCCTTTTTTATTCCATTCATTTCAACTGCTTCATGGATTAAACATCCTCAGTAAAATTAAGAACCAAAGACTAATTTAGAGAAGACAATAAGTAGGATACAGTCAGACAGTCAGAGGAAAACCCAACTCTGTGACGGAATTAACTTTTTACTAGCTATTTCAATCTTATAGAAATTCTGTTTTAATATTTTACTAAAGCTTTTGAATGTGTTAAAAATTCAGATAATTGTTTCCTACATGCGGCTCTCATTGCAACTGCAGTGAATTTGCAGAGGGAAGCTTTCAGTAATGCAACACTATAAAAGTGGTAGTTAATAAAGGCCACATTGTGTCTTTTATAGAGAACATTACCTTTTCCCCTCTCCTCCTGCTTGACTTCCTGTGGCGATGGCTGCCTCCCATGAAGCCGTAATGTATGAGATTTGTCAGTGTCAATTTTACAGCTAATCTCTCTGGTCCACTTCAGCCCTCCCATCTCCTACCCATTAATTCTGTACAGCCTTCTACACTAGATAGATAGATAGAAAAAGTGAGTGAATAGGAGAGAGAGAGAGAGAGAGAGAGAGAGAGAGAGAGAGAGAGAGAGAGAGAGAGAGAGAGAGAGAGAGATGTCTGATTTTTAAGAAATGCAATGGTTGTAGTATACCGTAGTCAACCACACTTTAGGAAACTAAGATGTGTTAGCATCACATCTTAACACATCATCATTGCTAAATTACGTTACCAAAGCTGTAGGTCTGCTGAAGGAAAAAAATAATAAAGAACAAACATCAATGACTGAATGTAGTCTAATCACACACTATACATTCATTCAATCATCTCCTGTAGGCTACCCCAGGGGACTCAATACACAAGATGGGGGATACTCTGGGCAGCGTGCTAAATCATCACAGAGCACAATAACAAGCACACTCACACAATATGGGCAATTTTGAGATTCCAGTCAGTCTACAACACTTGTCTTTGCACCGAGGGAATACCCAGAGGAAACCCCCAAAGCATGGAGAGAACACATAAGGCAGAGGCAGAAATCGAATCCCAAAGCTTAGAGGTGCAACGCAAAAAATGTGTCAACAACTGTTAATATGAATTCACTCATTCACCAGTTTAACCTGATCTCTCTCACCTTGGATGGAATGTCAGTCACACACACGCATGCCTGCACACACACACACACACACACACACACACACACACACACACACACACACACACACACACACACACACACACAATTAATCAAACCCAGGGGAAATGTAGCATAAACAGTCCACCTTCTGGCATGTAAATGGGATGTGAGAGAACACAGAGGAAGCCCAACTGGAGAAGATGAAAATTGTCTAGACAATGATCCTGCACTACTGTGATGATTTTTGCTTTGTTTGTTTGTTTGTTTGTTTGTTTGTTTTGGCACAATAGATATAAAAAGTTAATTGCACCTCAGATCTTTTTCCACCATTAATGTGACGTAGCCAGTAAACAGAAAAGTACTTTAAAAACTAAAAAGTATTTTAGTAAAAAGTGAAACAACTGACAGTAACCTGGTTGCATAATGTGTACATCCTTTTATAATGCTCCACGAATGAACAAATCATGCGTAAATTAATGTTCCAAAGAAATTAACATACACCTGTTGTCAATGAAGTGTTTCTTATTAACTCTAATTGAATAATTAAATTAAAATTTGACTACTTCTTGGTTTTTTTCCAACTGCTGAAAACATGGTGCAAAAAAAGAGCTTAACAAGCATGTACAATATGGGATCTCATTGTTGAAACCTATACAAAAGGATTTCCAACTAATTAGCTGTACCTTAAAATAGGGAACCAAATTAACATTAATTAGAAAAAGGTGTCCCTCCAAACCTGAAAAAAAGACAAGAAGTAAACTTTTCAGCAAGGCTGCCAAAAGACCTGCAGCAATATTAATGGGGATGCAGGAATATCTGGCAAGTACTGAACAGTCCCTGCATGTGACAGAAATCTCCTGTGTTCTTCACTCTGGCCCTTTCTCATGAAGAAAATATAGCCTCCTTAATTTTTTCAAAATCCACATGGAAGGATCTGTTATTGACTGATGAGACCAAATAATAGGTTTAGTGTGGAAAAAAAAGACAGCATTTACTCAAAGAACACCATAACAACAGTGAAGCACGGTGGTGGCAGCATCAAGCCATGGAGCTGCTTCCCTTACTGGGACAGGAGCTCTAGTTCTGACAGGAATCATGAATACCGCCAAATACCAACCAAATTTGGCAAAAAATTATATCATTGGATAGCTGTAGATGAAGAAAAATATCACCTTCTGACATGATAATGAAACAAAGCACAAATTCAAGTAATTAAAAATGGCTTCATAAGAAAAAGCTCAATTTTTTTTAAATGCCTACAGTAGTCCGAGACCAGGTCTAAATTCTATCGAAAATTTGTGGAATGATTTAAAGAACAGGAGAATTTGATAGATCTGGAGCATTTCTGTAAGTAAGAGCAGAATAAAACTAATGGGCTAATTTGGTAGAATGCAAGCAAAATGTGCTTTAACAAAGTATTAGTTGTTTTCCAAAACAAGGATTTTCTTGGTTTTAACAATGTATCACAAAAGCAGAAGTTACACAAGGGTGTATAAACATTTTTAATATTCACAGTTCATGCATGCAGAAATGTATACATATATATATTTCCCCCAACCTCTGGTGTATGTTGGTGATATTTTGATCCTGTTTGTGTTGATAAAATTATACTAATGCGGAATGGTTTAGCGTTACAGGCCTCCTTCTACAATATCAATACTTACACATCTAGAAACTTATCTCCTTCTTTTTTTATGCCACAAATGGTCTCAAAACAAGGATCAATATCTAAGCAGTATAATATTCCACTGGAGAAGACTGTGTGCTGAGAATTAAATCAGCAAGTTGTAACAACAGACACCTAGTGAGGCTCTTTGTACTGAGCGAAATCGGATAAAATCCATGTGTACTGACCTGCAGGCAAGGCAGCAAATGCAAAACATTGGCAAGAAAGATTGTGATTCTTATTTATAGGTATAACATGCACCAGTGTACACACATGCATACAGTAAGGTAATGCTAATGCATGTGCAAGCACACACACAAAAACAAACACATACAAATAGATGTACACCTGCAATGCAGTGTCTCTTTCGTAATGTAGTACGCCTGCAGTGAAATATAAACTGTGGATTTACCTGAAATTTAAAATATGGGGTAACCTGAAACACATACCAAGCAAACATCGCAATAAAAAAAATATCCTGCACAATTAATCCTTCCATCAATTGAAGTTAGAATACAAGATTAGAAAAAGAGCAAAGGATCTTAAAATATGACTGAGAAAACCATACAGAACCAAACATATTGGGAATGATAGCATGATTCCTCAACAACAAACACCACTGCTTCCACCACTGCTTCCACCACTGCTGCCTCACAAAATTGAGCATTTAGATGTGTATTAAAGCCACCACTGCTGGATTATGTATCCCCAAATTTGTATTCGGTACCCACCACTGAACACTTAAAAGGGCAAAGCTTATTTGCACTTATTCACCAGTGAACTGTACCTAATCCACATATAAAGAGTGTGAGTCAGTGGGGATTGGTAATATTTACATGTTCAGCATTCAGTAGCCACACACGCATGTTTTTTTTTATACAGCGGTTAAATTAACATTTAACTCAGAAAGGTCACTGCTCCTCTCACACTCTGCACTGTTTCTGCTTTTTTTTTTTTTTTTTTAAATTGCCAAATATCAATCAGCATTCATGAGCTGTCTGAGGATTCCCCACATTGGAAAGAGACAACATCGCTATATTTTGCAGTGTGCATTACTTGTGTATAGTGCTCACTTGTGTATAATAGAAAAAGGGAACAGTAAGCTACGGTGTGTGAAAATGTTGATGGCTATTCAGTGATGTGTGACATTGTGCTTTAAACTTTAAATGAAATACAGTGCATATAGTTAGTGTCCTGCTGCAAAGAGGATGCCAGAGAAAGAGAAAGAGGGAGCAGGGACAGTGACATAAGCAAGGAGGCAACACTGTTTGAGAGGGCCACCTTTTTAACCAAGAGACCTTGCATGAATGCCATGCAAGGAGTGACTATGACAGCTTGGAACTGTTGTTGATCAAATGGGTTAAGTCATTCAAACTAATTAAAGCAGGTATCTGACTAGACCCTTAGACCACCAAATGTACTCAGCCAACAATGATCATGGGCTACTGTTAACCAAAGTTTAGAAATAGGTATGAGGCCATACAAATATGTCAGTCATGGATGGTCATGCAGGAAAGAGGAAAAGAGACAATGAAAGAGCTGTGTTTGTGGAAAATTGGGTCACTTTATAAACCTCTATCACAAATATCCAGGTAGCTCCTATACTCAATAGGCAGAGAGGGAAATCTAACAAGCAATGTCACAGATTCGCCAAATTCCCCAATGCATTTGAAGGTGGATGTTATTCTGTTCTGGGGCAAATGAAACCAATTCCCCACCCTGTTGCCTGCTACACTAGGGCTCTAGGGCAGGGGAGAATTGAGGACTCTGTGTCCCAAACCTGGAATGAATCATGCATTAGACGGAAATACTTATGGTTGAGTACAATACTAAAGTCCTGGGGCTTCGAATAGGCCATGTTTAAATATGCTGTTTCTATTTCTGTGTTGTAAAGGTTTCCATTCAACCTCTAAGTATTGGGTACCCATGGCTAAGCAAGCAGAACTCAGTTATTGATTGGACTAGTGAAAGGCTTATTAAAGGGGGCTTTACAACACAATTTGTTCAACATTAAAAGCCTCTGCTCATGCAACCACAACTAAGATCAGTAAGTCAGAAAAGATCAAGCTCAACAGAATTGGCCTGGTTTTTCCTTGTTACTAAAAAGAATATAGGACTAAGACTCTGTATTGATTATTGGGGAAAGCAAAAAATGACCATCTTCTCCATTTGATCTGTTGTGAGGTGCCTTTTGTTATTTTTCTTACTTTATTTATTAATTTGTTTGTTCGTTTGTTTTAACAAATTACATATTATTAATGCCATCCTGTGAGGAATTGTGAAGAAAAAAATTTGAAAGTGGCTTTTAAAATATTTAGTAGTCACAATTATTTTCTGATATCATTTGGTCCAGTGCTCTTCAAAGCCTTATGACAAAATACAAAACAGGTAACCGTTTATTATAGATCTGTATATTTGAATAATAGATAATTTTGTCTAACCAAACATTTTTCAAAACAAACTATTAAACTATTAACAAACTATTAAACTATTAACCTAACATTTCTTCAATTTAACAATGTAATGGAAACTGAGATGGTAAAAGTACCAGTGTTGTAATGTAACTCAGTACAAATACTTATCTGTACTTTACTTCTCTATTTAAATTTGTCAACTTTCACTTTTACACCACTACATTTCCTAGATAAAATGTATACTTTTACTCAGTTATATTTCCACTAAGCATCTTCATTACTCGTTACTACAAAATAAAAACAGAAGAAATGTGTGCGACTGCAATAAGGGAGGTTTGGAAAATCACTGCTCCTAGATTGCATTAAGCAGCTCCGCACGCTCTATTTCAGCGTAATGTTGAAAATGAAACCGCCATGGAAGCACCTGCTGGAGGACCTCCCGTTATCGTAGACCAGGGTGGCCAACCAGTCAGAGACCAAGAGCCACATTTTTTTACTGTTACCACAAAGAGCCACATCATACACATGGGCACACTTGATCATCACCTTTTTTTCCCTGCCATTTTGAGAGCGAACTTGACACAAATTGTTTACTCAAATGATCTTGCTCCTACTGGGAAACTTTGAGGTATTTTCATCCCACTCACATGCGCATTTGACGAAAATACCGTATGGAACTCAAGCGAAGCGAACATGCATAATAAAAAGACAAATACAAACTTCGATATGAATGTAAGAGCCGCATGGAACCGGGGGTTGGCCGCCCCTGTCGTAGACGACCACCCCAACGATAGTGGTGAACTCGGTGAACAGGGTGAAGAAGATAACGTTATACACCCGTGGCAGTATTTGCAAGAAATGTTTCTGTACATTGGAATGAAAGATTCTTCCTACCGGATGAAGTGCCTTAATTTGTACTTAATCAAATTAAGTACATTAAATATCAGAAAATTACTTTTGATACTTAAGTACAGTAAATATCAGATACTTTAAGACTTGGGTAATATTCTAAGAGGTAACTTTCACTTCTACCAAAGTCTTTTTCTAGTACAATACTTGTACTTTTACTCAGGTATTGCTTTCTAATACTTTATACAACACTGAAAAGTACAGGACTGGTCAAGTATGAATACTTATGTAGGTTTATCTTCAATTACAGCTTTGTTGCAGCTCTGCTTACTATATTAACTTATGTTGCTCATACTTGCATTACATTGACATTTGAGGCTCAATAATCTGTTGAGATAACTAAGATAATTAAGTGTGTTACCTCAGAGTCTATATTAGATCGTGCCCTAACAATTCTGCGAAAGTGAGAAAAATGCCACCCACTAAACAAAACCATAGGGCTAAATGCAGAGAACTGTTATAAACATGCTGTAAAAAGCCTAATGTACTGGATTTGGGGATTTGTTTACCTAATTCAAACAGTCACTGATCACTGATCATAGCAACCAGCAATACCTAAGAGAGCTATGAGATTAAATTTCAATCAGGCCTAGAGGGCACACATTTCCAACCATGTTAACGTCCCTGTTACACATCAGGCTAAGACAAAGAAAAACACTGAGACTGCAGGTGCTTTGTCTTATCAGTTTGATTGCTCAGGCTTTAAACCAGTCTCAGACAATGTGATTCACAAGAAGTAGATTGGTGGCGAGCTTAATTAATGCCAGAGGTCTCTACTTACAGCCCAGCAACTGCATGCAGATCCAGGAACTAATTTAAAAGGATGGCTGATTGACCAATGGATGTTGGGAAAGAGGTATTATTGTAGAGTTATAATACATCTGTGGCATGAAAGATACAGTAGGTAATATGACATTGAAAGATACAGCATATATTGTTCATGTCACAAAAAAGGCATCAGTAGGACTGCTATAGCTAATACCTAGTAATTTGAAACTTGGCCACATGCCAATGAACTTCAAAACTGATCTCCATCCATCTACTAGTTTCACAGTTATTCTTGAAATCAGCCAATTTTATGGCTCTACCTAAATTACCCTCAGCACAGCAAATGGCAGCAGTGATTTTAGGGGAATAGTGCATTATATTTGAAGGTGGCCATGGACATTTTCACAGATAGAGGGGTCAGTTCACTATGGAGTTGTGGAAGGCATTGTGGTTTCTTTTCAACACATCCTCTAGAGCAGTGGTCCCCAACCCCTGGGCCGCGGACCAGTACCGGTCCGTGGACCAAATGGTACTGGGCCGCCCAAGGAACATTAAATTATTTCCATTTTATTTACTGTGGTGTATTTCTCTCGGGTTTGTGTGACTTTCCATGGACGAGAGGTTAACCGAGAGCTGAGAGACGTCACCTAAAGCGGCACCAATACAGCGTATGCGCAAAATATCATGATATCGGGCTGGGTTTAGGTGACGTCTGGAGCTGAAAGGCTGCAAGCGGCAGTGGTGTTGTAGCTTTGGTGGAGAGAAGGTGTGTATCGCTCTTCTCTCTGTTCACCGGTACTTTGTAATGTTTAACAGTGCTTGGTGTATGTGTATATTGTGTTTGCTCAAATTTAACCCACAAATTAGCAAAAATGAGTACGAAACAGACGTCGTTAGAAAGGTAGAAATGGCGGAATACCCTGAGATTGTCACCACAGCACTTAAATCCCTATTGCCATTTCCCACATGCTATCTGTGTGAAGTGGGGTTTTCTGCAGTGACGGCAACCAAAACAAAACAACGGAATAAACTGGACATAAGCAACACACTTCGTCTGTCATTGTCTCCTATTACCCCAGATGGAACCGTCTCGTTGCAAAGAAACAAGCTCAGTGTTCTCATTGATTTAGCATTGTAGTGAGTTAAAAAGGCATGTTTAAATACAATTAAATGAAAATTATTTATTTTAATTTAATTGTATAGCACCTACCCCCCACCCCCAGCGGGCCGCGGTAAAATGATCAAACATTGACCGGTCCACGGCTAAAAAAAGGTTGGGGACCACTGCTCTAGACACCACCCACAATCTAATTGGTACAGAAAAAACATTATCCAAGAGCTAGAGAAATATTCAAGTTGTATATTGTCTGATAACGCCTGGAGCAAGATGTTAATTTCAGCAGAAGTAGCTTATAATCAGTTGATTAACGCCTCAGACGGAAATGTTACACTTTAAAGTGCGGTATGATTTTACTCTTCACTTCTTCTCCAGCCTTTCATCACCAAGTGGTAGTCTAAACTGTTCTGTAAATATCTCCGTGGACTAAGGTGAAGGATTGCTCTTTTTGTGTTGTTTTGAAATGTACAGTGTGTTCCCAGGTTTATTCATTTATTATTAAATTGTATAACAACTACTGTGAACTGTCCAGTAAATACTGTGCAACTAACATCTCAAAAGAGATGAAGAGGGTTGAATAATGGCTTGCATGGTGTCGCAGTTGATAATTTTCTTGTCTTACCGCTCTAGGGTCCATGGTTCAATTCTGATCTGTGGTGAGTTTCTCACATTCTCTCTGAGTTTGCCTGAATTTCCTCTGGGTATTCTTGTTTCTTTCCTTCTTCCAAACTACATGGCAGGTGAACTGGCTACTGTACATTGCCCCCAGACTTGACTGAATGTGTATGTGTGTGTGTGTGTGTGTGTGTGTGTGTGTGTGTGTGTGTGTGTGTGTGTGTGTGTGTGTGTGTGTGTGTGTGTGTGTGTGTGTGCGTGCAGTAAAGTATGCCTTGTACCTGTTCTCCCCGATACTCTGAATCCAACAGCACCATATACAAAATTAAATGACTTGAAGATGAACGATGAATGAATGAATGACCTTACAGCACATAATGTGAGGGATGATGACACATTGGCTTCAAAAGCATCATAACTACTTATTGATAACTGATAGCTGTTCCACATTTAGGGTAAGTGAGAATATTGATAAATAATCAATTATTTTATTTTTGTTAAGAATATCATATAGGAATATCCATTGGCTAACTATCTAACTATTAACTTACTGATTTGATAAGCAATCTCTTTTTATTATTGGAAAAAGGACAAAGACATGATTATTGAATCAAGGTGAATGTTTTGAATGAATATTTTATAATATGATATTCATGAGGTGCTGACAGAAAATTTGCATGCGTAGGTCAAACACCAGCTGAAATAGATCAGGTGCTATCATGTCTCAAAATCAGGCACAAAACAAATCTGGCTACATAGTTATTGGTTATATGTGCTGTATTTCATGAAATGAAAAAAATGTTCCATAATGTTGTTCCACATGTAATTGGCTGTAGCATTTTTTTAGCAAAGAATCAAAAAATTAAATGAATAAAAAATGATCATCAAATAACAAATGTGAATGCAATGACTAGGTCCTGCAGTAACAATAGAGGATAAACAGGAGACATGCATATGGTAGAGCGTTTACCTTGCATGTTAAAGAGTTAGGTGATAATTATTTTGCACACTTTCAACATATGTATGTTCATATTATCTATGCAAAAGGCTTTATCTATACAAATGGCATAATGACATCCTGACACCAGGTCTGGAACCATTTATTATTTATTTGCCCATTAAAAGATATCAGTGTAAAAAACTGCCTATGTTCTGATGTCACACTGACACAATTTGCCACTCTGAATGTCACACTGTACCAAAACATGTAAGCCACGTGTGATGTTCTTCAGACACCCTTTTTTCACATCAGCATATTACACTACATACTGTAACATGACAAGAACAGCAAATACTAACTTTAAGTCAACACAATTAAAGGCAGATGCTTAAAAGTGATGATCAGGATTAAGAATCACCATTGAATGAGAGTCTCTTTCTTTTGAGAGTATGGAGAATAGAGCAGGCATGACAGACTTCAGAGAATCTGACCAGGACCTTTCCGCTGCTGTCCAATTAAAAGCACGAGTTTGTGTACTATTTTTCTTCACTTCGTATACTTTGTTTGAATCCTCTTTAGTAACACAAATCTCCATTATACTGTACTTCCGAGTGCCGTTATCTTATTTGTGTATATATCTTTCATAATTCTTATCTTTTTGAAATTAATAATTTTATCTTTTCAAATTTTTAACAAGCAAGAATTAATGATTTGGTCCTCATTCTCCAGCTTCCCTAATAACTTCAGCAAACAATTGGCTCAAGCATCGCACATTTGATTTATACATCCAGTTGCACACAATGCACATCTTCCTCATTCGAATTTGAATTTGTATACGCACTCAATAGTGCAGACCCTCTGACATAGATTTGATGTGATCGTATCTGATGATGTAGAAAGGTTAATGAGGCGGCTCTGTTTTACCCAAATAACGAGGACTAATTTGCAAGTGCGATCGAATAAACTGGATGAATGACATACCATACAAATTGGAGGTAGAAAGTAACAGGGATTTAAGGATTTTGCCCGATATAAATTTTTTCAGATGAGTAAAACTTAAATATAAAGACAATTAAGTGTTTAAGAGTTAAGATGATTTAAAATTAAAAGTATATATATGGTCACTATAACACCCAGCCACATTCCATAGCCTTGCATAGTCTAACCTTCAGGCTGATGCCATGTTTACAATGAACTTCACATAATTTGGAAAATCCTGCGTTTAGCTAATAAGCACTTATTGTCACAGAAAGTAGAGGTCGCAGGAGCTAAATACTGTAGGTCACAGCAGCTTTGTTTCTGGATGGACTTTAAAAAAAATTGAAACACATGTCTCCCAAAAACCCAGTAGAATCTGACCAATCAGATGATAACTTCTAAACTCATAAAGTGTTAAAAATATTCTGTGCCATATGTACTATACTTTCAGCCAACAGTTTGTGGGCATGTTAACTGAGGCTGAGACTACATCACATGTTGACATGTTCACGTTCATCTGATTTCTAATACAGGATATCTAGTTTTATCCACACACGCTATAAGTGAAGACTTTAAGCTTTCATTTTCATGTTGCTAAGTATCTGCTCAGCTTTATTCTACAAGATGCACCAAGCCTTCTTGCATGTGTTCAAGCTCTTGGTTTTTGTGATTTTGTCCTGTTTGTCAATGTTCGTCTGATCTTCTGCATGTATTCTGCCTGTTTTTGCTCTTTGCCATTTTTAATAAAGACATTACCCAAACCTATGGCAAAAAGTAAACTTACTACAACTTTGAAAAACATTCTGTTTGTGTTGTGACACTAAGGCATAATTTATATAAACTTAGCTGTTAATTAAACTTGCTATAAAATGATATAATTTAATATAATAGCAGAACTGGGCTTCTGCATACCTGCCCTTGGTTAATACAAATTTGCATATGCAATCACCACTCCCAAAGTGACTTTCAGACTCAGTAATTTGTATTGTGGGTGCCAAATTAGATTTGTATAACCACCACTCTGTATATTTTGTACCATAAGGTAGAAATAAGCCAAATTGGATCTTCAAAGTAAGTAAGACTCACTATTTTACTCGTATCAGACATAATGTGTTCATATCATCTCACATATTTTTGTTGTAGTTATGAGGCTTGTCTCTGTTTTCACACATTTAGTAAGAGTAGAATTATACAGAAAGCTGGAAGGCATATATCAGAGGTATTATGTCATTGCAATGTGAATATGATTGTCATAAGCCACTTTCTTAAAAAGGTCTTCTTGAAATCTGTCAGTGCTGTAAGATTTTAAAATGCACCGTACTCTAAAAATTACATTTCCCATCTCTTGAGACTGGGAATAGATTAGCACACAGGTCAAATTTTTTTTTTAATTTTCCAACTCAGTTGGTCCAAAAAGATGATAAATAATTAATGAGTTCATGATTGGTGAGATTGTATGAGTTCATAGTTTAATTTTTATTTCATTTTTTGATAGCTTTATTTTACGACCTCTGTAAATCAGCATAGTGATTACTGGTCAGTAGCCTAGATTTCATACTGGATGTGTCACCAGCACAGCAGCACACTTAATTTTCAGGAATATAAAAATATACTGTTATATCAGTGGAACAGGGTAGATGAAGACTGATGAAGTGGTCCCGCTGTAATTACAGCAGAGTTTACATTTACATTTACATTTATAACATTTGGCAGACGCCCCTTCTCCAGAACGACGTGCAAATGTGCTTTTACATCTCTAATAATGAATACATTAACACTGGTTCACTAGGGTACAGACTTAGAATGCCAGTAACCTAAAACTGTTCAGGTTGTTTTTATTAAATATACACATAACAAACAAAGGGAAAGTGCTAGTTCAAGTGTTTCAGAGTTCAACAGGAAAGTGGCATAAAATAGTGGGAAAGTGAGCAAACAGCATATTTTCTGGTTATGCCTGAGAATGACTACTCTATAAACTCTTTAATGCAACTATATAGATATTCATTCATTGACCTTAAATGTGCTTAAGTGTCCAACAGTAAAATGTTTGAATGGAAAAAGTGCACAAAAAACGAAAATATCCTAAAAAAAAAAAAACCCAGAAAGAACAACAGTGGGATTGTAGCTGTAAACAATCTTGAGTGTTTCACAATAGAAAAGCATTTGTCCTATTGTTGTGAGATCATGAGTTCACATGCTCTGAGTTATTCTGGTCTGTGATGCAGCACTATGAAAAGATGCAGTTAGCTTCACATGTCTTGGAGGAAGCATCCTAACCTTCACCCTCTGAAGTTAGAAGTTGGCGTATGATAGAGAAGAACTGGATGGTGGTTGGGAATTGGTAGGTGATCAAACTGTGGAAGAAAACGTGAAAAAAAAAAGGGTTGAACATGCTTGCCTAGACATGCGTGCCTAGACTCTGTTCAAATTATTCCATCTTTGTCTGAGTCTCACACAGATACAAGAGAGCAATTAGATGTCAAGTGAAGGTTAAAAGGTGTTCTAGTCCTTATAAAACAGTCACGTGAACACCGGTTCAAAATATCAGTTATGTAACCCAACTAACAATTACATACAAATCACTGAATTAATGTGTACATCACAAATCAGAATAAACAACAGGTGTTGCTAATGAATGTGAATCGGACCATTACATATCATTATGCCCAGGATGTCCCATAATAATACAAACAATAAAAGTCAAACCAAACTAATTTGTTACATAGCAACAAACAGTTTAGTATATTTATCTACTATTTTTGTCATTACATTTTCTTCCACCTACTTTATGTATAACAGATATATGAACTACTCAGAAATAGTGAGTTTATGGGCGAAATTTAATCATTTAATATGAGCATTTCACTATGCTGAGCACCCACTCAAGTTTTAAAGTGAACTGAAAGAGACGATTTGACAGAATCTGGTGGCACATCTCCTTATGTGTTTATTCTACCTCCAGTTATGTCTCTGTGTGAGTTTACCTCCTGTGGCGAAAGCACAAAAAAAAGAATACGCCTGCTATACTTACACATGCCAACAGCCTGATCCTTATTTTTTGTGCTTGCATTATGACTATGCAAACAGGACCTATAGCCATTAAAGATGAAGGGAATATTTTTGCAACACAGAAAAGCCTGGCAAAGCTCCAAACATACTATTTTTAAATACAAAACTTTCCTATTGCTCAGAGGGAGGCAATGGTATGAGAGGAACTTGATTATTTATTATTTATTGGATTTACTTTGAAGCAAACAGCTGATATTCTCCATGCTCCTTCCTCCACTTTCTTCTCCTCCCCTGTCTCTGTCTGTCTCACTCTCCCACTGTTTCTCTCTACCCCTCTTAGTCTTATTTAATACTGGTTTCCATTTTTCTTTCTCTTCCACTTGCAGCTTGTTTTAAAGATGCCACCCCTCAGGCATACTACGTCCAACATCCTGACACTGGGTCTAACTAATTATCATGAAGGGTCACACAAAATTCAGAAGATCAGTCAACAAGCTACGAAATAGAAAATAATTATGTGTCAAATTGGGTGGAGGTGGTGAGAAGTCAATTATACAAACTCAATGAATGACATCAGCCCACATAACGCTTATTTCTGCACCATTTAGGCCTACAGCCAAATTGACATGTCAGCTCCTCCAAATATAAACTAACACATGGAAAGAGATCATGGCTGAGCTTGAGATATAAATACACTGCGATATATAACAGTGCCAATAATGCACTAAAAAATACAAAAAATGAACCAGTGCAGCCTACATCACGAGGGAGTAGATTTCATTGCCAATTATTTCCATCGCTCTATCTATGAATGACAGCACCATGGGAAAGCTAGCAAGTCTTTGTCCTTGTTAGGTTGTCAGGAGATATTCAAGAAAGATTCAATACAGGTAAAGTTTGCTCTGTAATGCTCACCTATTCATATCAACATCAAGTATTCAAGCTTCATGCATTTTATTTCTCAAACATCTGAAACAGAATAGCATCCTCAACAGCTGGTGCCGGATCAGAGCCGCTTTAATAAATCAGCATTTCCGATACCTCCTCTGACAAACACACAATTTTGCCTTTGTTCTTACTCACACTCCTATTGATGTATTTTTCATGGAGAACTTTTGAAGCACCTCCTTTTGATTTGAAGAAAGCAGCTAAGAGTTGACAGGCTGTCTATTAGCTATTAGATAGTGCACTTTCTGTGGTGTTTTCACCTCAATTGGAGCACATCCCCACATCAGATTGCTTTTATAACATTAATAAACCTGCCCTTCTGATGCTGTAATGTTTTTTGTTTGCAAATTCAGCAATCAATTTTTTATGATCTTTACCTTAAGTTAATATTCCTTTAATGACATCATTCAAGAAACCTCCAGAAATCCTGAGAATGTGCTGCCTCCTTGCTGTCTAATTCACTAAGAGGGTTAAATGTGAAAGTGAAGATTTTGTATATGGAATATGAATATGCCATTAGCTGAAGAGTGAAATGAACGATATTTATGGACACCAAAATAGGCAAGTTGTGATTGTAGTTAGAATATAAGAGACTGTGTTAAGCTAAAAAAAAAAACATTATATAATTAACATTGCACTGCTATAAATAGTGTCTATCTGTATTTTATTTTAAACCCAAAGTGGCCTAAAAGAAAAGTTTTTTAAGGAAACTATAACTTAGCTCCAAGAAACATTGTAAAATACTGGGGGAAAACAGTGGTAGAAATGACAGCACTGTCAGCATGGTCTGTGAATTCTGAGCTCTGAATTCTGTCAGTCCCACAAGCTCAGCTCAAATTCATAACCAGTCTCAACTATATATTTGTGCTAATGATTTTATTTTATTCTATTCATGTAGTTAGAGATTTTGCCAGCAAATTTATTTGGATGTTTCCCAAAATATAAACTAACTTGAGGCCACTGTCCAGGCAAAGTACTAAACTAAGGTTCTAAACCAAGGTACTAAGGTAATAATCCAATGTGGCCATGAACAGGCAGGGATGAAGGTACCTTGGTTTGGTACCTCTGTACCAAACCAAGGTACTAAGGTATCAAACCACTGGGGACCTGACCAGGCAGGTACTAAGGTACTAAATCAAGGTACAAAGGTACTAAACCACTGTGGACCTGACTGGGCAGGTATTAAGGATAAATGATGGTTGTAAATGTACAGTATGTTCATCATTATGGTCTTTGTGCCAAGAGCTTCATGTGTGACTTATATTCCTATATAGTGCCTTCATGAAAATAAAAATCTCCCACTTGTGACATTTTTTCTCCATTCCTGAAGCAGACTTCTGTTATCAACATTTGTGGCAAGCTTTCTAAAAAGAAAGGTGCTACTACTATACTGTTAAACACAATGTAGCCCTTAATATGACAATGTTAACACAGTGTAGCCTTAAAAAAGGGTTTATTTTATCACATGCAAGGGTTAAATGTATGTAATGATTTTATGTAAAAACAAGCTTAATGTTAAACATATGTTAAAAAGCAAAAGCGTCTTTTTTATTTCAGAATGTGTACTAAGATAGATTATGTACTAGCAATGCTTCCAGCTGGATTTAGGAAAATCCGTTTTTCCGGATAGCATTATGATGCGCTTTTGTCACATAGTGTGACAAAGTGGATAGAGCTGAGATTTCTCATTTTCAGGATGGTCAGCGGTTGGAAAG
Source organism: Tachysurus fulvidraco (assembly GCF_022655615.1). Lineage (NCBI taxonomy): Eukaryota > Metazoa > Chordata > Actinopteri > Siluriformes > Bagridae > Tachysurus > Tachysurus fulvidraco. Next base: position 17,792,098 of record NC_062530.1, on the reverse strand, counting down.
AGCCACAAAGCCTGCAGGGGAACATATCTTGCAAAGCTAGGTTGAATCGTAGAAGTTTTAATCCAAAGATGTATAAATGTTTTTAGGCATTTATAAAAGTACACTACTTTGAAGAGCTTTACATGGCATATGTACTGTATATACAATGAAAGAGAAAGCAGAATAAAAACTAATCAAGGTAATATACTGTAAATATATCTGTAGAGTCATTAGAGGATTAGAGGACCAGATATATAATACTCCCATTCAAAGGCCAAAATATGAAATAAAATAAAATAAAATAAACAAACACAGTGTCCGAAAAGGCAGGCAGAATTGGATGTAAGTGCAGAAAGAGTTTCTTGTATCAAAAAGTGCAAATAAATAAAGCTCAATAAAGATTGAGAGGTCAAATCTGTGATTAAAATACAGGTACAGTTAAGGAGATGTATAGTACGAACAGATACAATAAGAACAAATTAGATATGTAAAACCAGAGAGAGAGAGAGAGAGAGAGAGAGAGAGAGAGAGAGAGAGAGAGAGAGAGAGAGAGAGAGAGAGAGAGAGAGAGAGAGAGAGAGAGAGAACCACAACACAATATCAAAGGCCTGGTAAGAACAGGTAAGAATGCACTGAGTGTTAATTTGCCACTTAGAGTGAGTGTGTGTGTGTTTGTGTGTGTGTGTGTGTGTGTGTGTGTGTGTGTGTGTGTGTGTGTGTGTGTGTGTGTGTGTGTGTGTGTGTGTGTGTGTGTGTGTGTGTGTGTGTGTGTGTGTGTGTGTGTGTGTGTGTGTGTGTGTGTGGTTGTGAACAGGTGTGCATGATTAAAGGCCTGGTGACTGTGAACATGACAGAGATCTTGTGCTTTAGGAAGTGCAGTCTGAGGGTGGCCAGGTTTGCAGGCCACAGTAGGTTCTAGGAAATTCACTGCAGATAGAGTTAACCTGACATAAAGAAGGGCATGTAGATGTATATACATGGTATAAGACTGTGAGCATGACTTTCACAATGAAAGGGCATTATAGTGTTTTAGGATTCATCTTTTCTGAGGAATGGCTAATCCAAACATTTCTACACAGTGGATACATTAGAGCATATATAATGGATGTCAAAATTAGGTGTCACTTCTATTCGTTTATTGAGTCAAAATAGCAACAAAAACAACAGTATCAGTCTATAAAAAATATTAAAAAGGATAAATGCATCAGGTATAGTGAATAACAATTACAGACATCCTCCAGCCTCACGAGCTCAAGAGCTGTGCTGGTGTATCTAATCTCGCTACTAATGCTATACCACTTCATCATGCTATACCACTTCTTCCACAGCTCAGCTTAGTGCAATGAAACGCAATGAGAAGAGGGAACCTAGATCAAGTACTCACTTGAAGCTGAGTTTGTAATATAAACAAATAAAAACCCAACGTCTCCAAGCTTGATCATCTATATTTATGTAATTGTTTAGTATTACTGTTTGTCAAAAAAATGATTTTCTAAGTCTGACAGATGGCCCAGATCACTCCCACCTTCCTCTCCCTCATGACTGCACCGTGACTCTTCCTTCCATCATCTCTGCTTGCATTCATCAAACCTCAGGCTGCCAAAAAAAAAAAAAAACTGTGGCTCTTTAAACTGCTTCCTCATGCAGAGAAAATTCAATTCACCTACATCGAGAGCTCTGTGGAAAAGGTAATTTCGCCATTTACAGAAAGGAAGACATACACAATTAGGGCTTTTGCAAGCATCACACCAGCAGCGTTACAGCACAACTCCCACGCAAGCAGACACCACCTTGCCCTTGTTAAATAGCTTGCTCGAAAAGAGTGACGGGGAATAAAGCTGCTTAAGAAAGCAACTTCATAATTCAGAATGTCATAACTAGAGAGTGTGCTATGTATAGGTTAATAACAGAACAACAACTATTCTGGCTGTGCTTTCTTAGCATACTGTATATATGATAGAAAACATTGGTCAGGTTCAGTGCCAGTGTGAAGAACATGTTGATACAATAGCAGATATGTTGGTTTGCTTTGGCCAGCTTGCTTCATTTTATTTACTCGCACCTTATTTATGACAGTGTGTTGTGACACTGTGTTTCTATGTGTGTCTGTTGAATAATGCTGTTTAGTTGAGACAGACTCCACTCACTAGCTCAAGAAAAGACACTCCTGGGAAGATGAGTCTAGAAAAGCCGTTTGAAAGACATCAAGGCTGAAAGCATGTGATGTTCCAACATACTGTAATAGAATTAAATCTGTTTCTAATTGAAAAAACAATGATTGGATTTTAAAATAAACACTACTACAAATGCACAGATGTTCTCTGAACATTTTTTATATTCTGTGTTCTTGAATGGATTTCATTCTCACATTTTCATTCCTATAACAGCAAAGCATTCAGGAAAAAAACCCACTGGAGTATATTTCACATTCTCTACTCTGACATCCAAATTCCAGCTGTCTGGGACAGGGCAAGGGCAAAGGGAAAAGATACAGCATGTCCCTGTCTTCTTATAATGAAAGCTGCCCTCAGTAGATCTGATGGGCTTCTCCTTACCTCTGGACAACACAGAGCTGAGTGAAGCTGTGTAATAAACCTAGACTATGCATGTGAACTCACATCTTTTTTGTGCATGACCCATGTTCTTTCACAAAAGCATTATTACATTATAAATACCTTTTTATTAGTCACATCCTTTTTACCAACAAATGCTCAGTATTAATTCATTATAAATTAAGGCCAGATTCAAATTGAGCTGGCTAAGTGTACTTCGGATGCTTGCCATAGTAATGTCCTGGATGACCGAATATGAATAAAACATTAAACTGTTTCTTAATTTTTTTGAGTTTATAGGAACTTGTACACAATTTATTCTATAGTACAGCTAACAATCTGCATGTTGTCAAAAATCCATTACGCAGACTGAATATTTCTAACATTTATTTGAACTAAAATTCTGTTCTGAGATCATTAAAAGCGAACACCATTTCTTGTAGCACACCGAGAAATGCTGTGTTCATTAGCTGCCTTTAGTCCATCTGGTCCTAACCAGCTAATTAGTGAAAGTGCATCTGAGGGTTTTTTTTTGTTTTTTTTTAACAGCTAGTTTTTACTTGTGGTAACAACGACTGTCTTTATGCTTCAGGCTCTTCTGTGTTGTGATACTTTATCTTTGTAATTGCTATAAGCTGCAATGGAAATACACAAAAATGAAAAAAGCAATAATTATCTACTAGTGCCATATAATGTCATTAAAAGAAGTATTTTACTGATGTAAAGGAGTTGTATTGACAACACACCTAAATCACTCCTGAAGCAACATATATTCTGTTCCCACTGGTAGAAACAAAAAAAGCCTTCAAAACATCTGAAAGAATATTTTGAATTTAATATATTACATGCAAATTTTAGTGCAGAAGTTATACCCGAGTATCTATTAATGCCCCATAGAGACTGTATGACAAATATCAGTGTATTCCTTTAACGTGAGCATTGAGATTTATTTATGAGAGAAAAATGTATGCTCTGAAGGTATGATAGTCAACTTGCAATAGGTTACCACAAGGAGAAGCAATGCTAGTCCAGAGGGAAACACACTCTGAGGTGGAATAACATAAACTCTTATAAGAAAAAAAAAGAAAAAAAAAAACTTTTATCAGTCTGCATGTAAACTGCATAGTGTAATCTGTACCATGACAAATCCAGGGGATAATTCCTCAAATAAATTTCCATAGAATGATGTCTGGTTGTCTAACACAGGACACAATGAGTTTTATGGGCTCAATAAAAACTCAAAACACCAATTTTGCCCAATTCTGATTCATGAGCATTTACAGCTAGACAATGTTTATTTAAAAGCATAAAACAAATGCATGTTAATATATACTGATAATTAATGCAACTAGTAAATAGTATATACAAAAGAATGCATTTTCTCCCAAGCTTCTGTCATGTGAGTTGAAGTAAAAGAAGTAAAAGCTTCTCTACAGAGTTCTGTATGACTCATCCTTATAGTCATGTTTCAGATTCAAAAGAAAAACAGTGCATCATCCTAGACTCCTCATACAATTCTTGATTTTGCGCGCAAATCCTGGTGTGTTACATTAAGGTCTAATTGTCCTAACGCATGCGTCTCGATTGTTTATGTTGACAAGTCGACAAATCCTAACAGCATCCTAAGTCATAGATCTAAGTCGTCCGACCTACCAGAGAATCATCTATTCTCTCTGAAACACATGCAAACAGAAAATCGGATATAGACCAATCAATTGTTTAAAAAAGAACCCGATTCAGAGCAGATTTACGCGCTGCAGCGGTGCACTGGATACATCTGTGGACTGCCTTTACAACCGAATATCGCGTGTCCGACTCAGTCCAGAACAAACGTACACGGAATTCACGTTGTCCCCTGATTAGAACGTGACACATTTGACTATAAAGAAAGTGTCGCTCTTACCGTATAACCTGCTCGGTGAGATCTCGGGAGAAATCTGGACTGGCATGTCTTAACTTCCCCACTCGTGCATTTTTTTGGTCTGTGCGCTCTCAGACCCAGACAGCAGTAGATACAAGATGCTTCAGCAGCGAACGAGCAAACGTCAATAAATCACAGGGAGAAATTTTGTCCGGGTTTCCCTTCCACTGCTGCGCGCGACGTCATAAAAAATCAGCAGCTCGAATGTTTGAATGCAGAATTAAGAAAGGCATGGTGGAATAGGAGTGTGTTGTGTTGGTAGAATTGTTCCTCTTAGCCTGCTGCTGAATGAGACAATACAGAAAATGCTACAGCAGCCACTATCACTCAGCTGCTCTGCTTTTAAAGAACACTGCTCTCACCTTAAAGCAAAACGAAACAGTATGTTGTGCAGCTGTTGTCTGGAATTTGAAAAGCAATATTGATTATTGTGGGGTTGTTTCTTTTCTTTTCTTTACTATTTGCGAACAGTAACTCGGTGTTGCATCCACGTACAGTATAGTCACAGATCTGATCATTATTATACTGTATGTTGTTAAAAGACCACCAAGCCTATGGATTCAGCCTGATACATCTTCTAGTCTTTGAACTTCTGTGCTTGTGTCCGAATGTCTGCTGTTGTGCATGGTCATGCACTGAAAATTACAAAAAGATTTCTTAAGTTTATGATTTAAGTGTCTACAGGATACTGTTGACTATAACCACAAAGACTGTGAGGCTCATACTGATTATATTTTCAACACACTTGGCTTAGTGGGACAGTACCTGTATGTGGTTGGGGGTTTGATTCCCACCTCTGTAAGGTACAGTAGATTGATTAGCATTGGTGTAATTGTGCCCTGGCTCCAGGTCCCCTTTTTTCCTATGTAGGATAAACGGTACACAAAATGAATGGACGGATGGATGGATGGATGGATGGATGGATGGATGGAATTCCACAATCAGATGTTACCTAAAAATGATCAGTCTGGTTCCTTTTTGGGTTTTATTCTCATGACTTCTCAGGTAGTTTTTCATTGCCACTGTCAGCTCTGGCTTGCTCATTAGGGATTTTGAATTTCTATCTGGATTCCTGTGAAGCTGTTGCATGTAAATGTATTGTTAAAAGCAGCAACTGATATAAAATTTAAAGTTTCATTTCAAGTTGATTTCGAGTTCATATTCTTCTTGTTGAATTTATACATTTTGCTGTAACTATGATCCATCTGAAAAATCCAGCTTAGTCTGACCAGTTCCCAGCTACTTTTTTCGAAAAGTAACTCGGTGTTTCATCCACATATAGCCACAGATCTCATCATCATCGTCATCTTCTACAATAGGCATATTTTATATTTAGAGGATTTACAGTAATTAAAATTTGAGCAATTATGAGGATTATTTGGACAGCCTGCTGTTAACACACTCATGCTAACATTACTTGGATAACATGCTAAATACACTCAAAATGGACGCTTGCAACCTAGTGAGTTTTTACACTTGCTAGATGACAGTGTAAATAATTATTTGCTATTAAGCCCTTAAGCATATCAGGATTTTTAAGTATAGTTACATAATGTTAGTGATGAGAATTTCATATAAAACATTAACCTTTATTGGTTCCACAAACCAGCTAACTACTAGCATCTCTTTCTGATATTTCTTTGTTTATTTTATATTTTATATTTCATTTATTTGAAACATGTGCCTGGTCTTCGGTTTCCGGCTGTTCTGTATTGTGTGTGATACTGTATATTTTTATATTATTGGCCAGGAGATCAACAGCCGGTAAAGGAAAGGAAAAGATATTCTTTTGTTCATATATGTATATGAACAAAAGAAAAGAAGATATGGATTAACTACTGCTACTATGTCAAAGATGTCAACATTTGTATACCACCATTGCTTTTTTACACCTAAACCCATCTACAAAAATACTGAAGATATTTACCACGTCAGACAATTGTATTTTTTATTTTTTTTTATTGTTTTTCAGGGCAGAAAATTCTTATACACATCACATATTTATGTCAAGTATCCAAACAAACATGCATAGGTTCTAGTTATGGATTTTATAAAAATAAAAAAAAACACTCATGCAAAGAAAGCAAAAGGGCTGGTCGATACCCAGAACAATAGAGAGTGATTGGGTCAGGCATTGGGCAAACAGGCGTAAAGTAGGCAAGACAAACAAGAGAGAACAATAAACAAGAATTTTTAAACCAATGAAGCAAAATTGCACACCACAAACAAATTGCTAACATTTATAGATCCAATACTGGAATAAGTCTTTGCATACTATGATTTGTTTGTCTGCATTACTTTTAATAGCATGATTTATAGTGTGGGTGACTGTGAATAGATGAGACCAATCAGTAATCTAGAGATCACAAACAGGCATCATGTTTTTTGATTTCATGATTGATGATCATGTGACAGGAGTCTGTGGATTATGGGAATTTTAGTCTGTAGCTACTGTATAGGAGTTGCAGACAATGGAGGATACTTCGAAGCAAATACAGTGAAAACAATATAATGACCACAGCTGTGAAGCACACAAACGGGTAAAATAAAATTATACGTGATGTTACACATCTTATTGCATCATACATACACTAATTACTACAATTTAGTGCAAATAAGCACAACCGACAAATAAACTAGACAGTCAAAGCATCAGTTAAGTTGAGCTAGCTGATCTTCATTTGCATGAATTCAAATGAGGCAAGTTAGAATTTTCCAGTATAATTGCATATATATTCTTCGCTAGTATCTGCACTCAAACACAAAGTCGAATAAGAAAGCCTGTTTCCCATTTTTTCATTAAATCCATAATCTGAACAGATCTGAAGAAGCATACTGTACATACATAATTGGAGCCACCTTCAGACTAACACACAGAGCTAAGCTATAATCCCATACATATAAAGTACTGTACTTGGATGGAAATGTGAGATCCATTTAACTATTCAATGCGGTGAATCACACTGATTGCCACATAACTTTTAACTTTCCAAGATAATTTGTATGACTTTTCAGTGTTATATAATTATAGTTTAATTATAGTATTTTCTTTCTGATTTTCACTTTTTCCCTTACTACCTAAATGAAATAATAAAACCATAATAAATGTAAATAACCTATAATGCTCACTATGTTTGGTTCACTGCCTGTATTTGGGTCAGTTTAATTCAAATTGGTCTCTCATGGTAATTGAAACAGTTTGGTTTGAAACATGGGGGCACGGTGGCTTAGTGGTTAGCACGTTTGCCTCACACTTCCATGGTTGGGGGTTCAATTCCCGCCTCCGCCTTGTGTGTGTGGAGTTTCCAACCTACCATGCAAAGACATGCATGGTAGGCTGATTGGCATCGCTGGAAAATTGTCCGTAGTGTGTAAAGTAAGTTAGAGTGTGTGTGCCCTGCGATGGGTTGGCACTCTGTCCAGGGTGTATTCTGCCTTAATGCCCAAAGACGCCTGAGATAGGCACAGACTCCCCGTGACCCGGGAAGTTCGAATAAAGCAGTAGAAATTGAATGAATGAATGCATAAATGGTTTGAAACAGAGTGAGGACACCTGGCAAGACCCACAACCCTCAAATACTCATCTATATCAGTCACGTTTTAATACGTCATGCAAAATAAGTTTTAAACTGAGTAAATGCTGCATACCCTTAAATCCACTTTTCCTGACTTCAGTCTCTATTGAATCTCTTATACCAAAACACATTTAATTTTTGAAAAACCTACTGATCTCATTTTCAATACTGTGTCTTTCAAGAGATTTGTGCTTATTTTTGACCTTATCTTTTTTCCTTTTTATCTGTCCTGACAGCTCAAAACATGCTTAACTCTTCTCTTCCTTAAATACATGATTACCTTCACACCATGATGTGTGAAAGCATGCTAATAATGATTTAGTCTCATGAGTGTGACTCAGTGAAGGATTTAAGGATGAGGTAAAAATGCCAAATGAGCTCAAGAAGGATGTTAATTAATGACCATAGTGCTGTTAGGATTTTTTTAATTTTTCAACTAAGCCATTTTCTATGTCCAGCTGCTGTGGCCCAATTAGCAAACCTGCTGGTTTAAATTTTTGTTTTGTTGTCATAATATTTCAAATTCATTTACATAACAAAAATAGACTCTTGCCCCACCAAAAAACCCACAAACATAGATCATTGTCATATATTATACAATAAATATGAAATAATAATGACAATATGTACTTTACCCATTGGAGATCATGTGGATCCCAAAGTTACAAAACCTTTTAATATTCTTTCAGCCTAATCCTCTGACAGGATTATATACAGTAGATTTGAAAAATCTGTGATAGGGATCCAAACAGAAAAAACCCAATCATGTGTCCTTGGAGAACATAAGTAAGATTTTCCAGTTGAAGAATTTGTAGAACATTTTAAAGCCAATTTGAAAAACATGGTTTAATTACAAATAGCCAGTACTCAGATTGATAACAACAGAATAGACAGCATTATTCTGCTGAAAGACGCCAATGCTATAGGGATTACCATTTATATGAAGGGATGTACTTGGTCTGCAGCAATGTTTTTGTATGTATCAAAGTAACATCCACATGAAGGCCATGACCCAAAGCTTCCCAGCAGAACATTGCCCAGAGCATCACACAGGGTTTGCCAGCTTGCCTTTTTCCCATGGTGAATCCTGGTGTCATCACATCCCCAGGTAAGCGATATGCACATGAAAAATAAAAAGGTTGATCAGACCAGGCCACCTTCTTGCATTGCTCCAGTTATCATGCTCCCGTGCCCATTGATGCTTTTAATGGTGAATAGGGGATAGCATGGCCACACTGACCAGTCTGCAGAACTGGAACACACTACTGTGTTCTGACATCTTTCTATCATAGCCAGCATTAACTTTTCAGCAATTTTTGTGAAAAAATTGCAGATCTTCTGTGGGATCTATCTGTCCAGACAGGCTAGCTTAGCATTTAACCACAAAATTGTCCAATCAGAAAGAGTAGATTTGGCAGCAAGGAAAAACTCCCTGAGATGATATGAGGAAGAAACCTTGAGAGGAACCAGGCTGAGAAGTGAACCCATCCTCATTTGGGTGACACTTGACAGTAAATAATGTAAAAGTAAATAATGTCCTTTCTACAACAGTTTATAATAGTGCAACAGAGAGCTCCTGAGGAACTAATGGGTCATCACAAACTCTGAGTTCATCACAGGCTTGATTGCACATCAAGTCTTGATTTAAATAAACCATAGATTTATTTCTTTTAATTAAAGCTTAGCTGTGCAGTACTAGACAATTATGAAAACAAACAGAGATTTGCCTATATCATATGCTTATGGTTTGTGCACTCTGGGTAAAGTGTTTGCATTGGAGCTGCCTCCCAGTGGTTACCCAGGCTGGCACATCAAATTTATTAGAACATTACTTGCTGCTATACTGTATTTGTTTCTGATTAGTGGAAGATAAACATTTATTAAAGGTCAATCCTAAATCTACACTCACAAGTTTTCTAGTGCAAGAAAACATTGTTCTCTCAGTGTTTGCTGAAAATGTTTCTATCATTAGTCATTAGGTATATAATTAACAAAACAAAACACAGAATAGACATCAACAAACATTAACACACACTAAAAAGAATTAACAGTATAATGCATATCAGTGGATTTAAACCGGTCAGCTAACAAACACATATGAAACAAAGACAGTTGCCTGAGCCTATACAGTATGAATACATTTTATTCTGAGCTAAATCTAAAATTTATCTTGAAACTTTTAAGATTTAAGCAACCATTCAAGCGTAACTGATTGGAAGGCCTTAGTTAAATGGTGGCTAGTAAAATAGTTGTAAAAAATACTATGTCAAGTTCATTAGAAACAAGAAGTAACCAAAGTGTATACATGTAAACATTGTTTGTTGTTGTTGTTTTTGTTAGACATATTGTGATTTTTTTTTTGCAAGATAACAAAGTAAATTGTTTTGCTTCACGTAGTTAGTTCACTTCTCTAAGTACAGAATATAGGCCAATTTTTGTGTGAATATTTTCATCACTTCTTTCTGGCAGCAATATGATCAAATCTGAAATCACCGTTCCCTGTAAAACTCAAGACAAAAAGACAGTGGCTTAAACAATGACTTAAAAAGACATTAATAATCTCAGTTACAAGAGCAGGAATTTAATTAAGCATTGCTCTGTATCTAAATTATTAAGAACATGTATACTTTTTAACAGTTACACTCACATTACAGTATGTAGGAATCATTACTTGCTACATTGAATATGCTTTACGCTTAAATAGTAACCATGATTAGACATGACTTGTAGCAGCAGGACCACTAGGCATAAAAATAGTGCACTGTTAGTCTTCATCAATGTGATGTAAAGTAGGATATGCAATTAGCATTGCTAATGAAGTGACCTATTCAAATCCATTCATACCACTTTTTTCTTTAATTCACCTGGCAAATATTTTGTCCAAATTGGCTTACATTTTAAATAGGGTATAATCCAAGCATAGATCTGCATATAAAAGTTACAGGCCTTGCTTAAGAGCTCAGCAGTGGTCTGTGAAAATTCTGAGATATGAATAAATCAAATTCTTATCACTAGCACAGAATTCTGACCATTGAGCCACCACTGCCCCCTAGTTCTCACTGCCTTATAGTCAATGTGCTTATGTAGCAGGTTGCATGATCATGCCATCTATTCCAATAATGTGTCTCATATATAACAGTACAAACGGAGGACACAAATTGGAAAGAATACTATTTCAGTTCAGTGTGGAATAGTATCCATTGCAATTGCAGTACAAAAGTGATCTGAGCATACCATATTTCTAAAGTGGATAAAATATCCTTTTTTTTCTGGACCATAAGTGTCTAGTGAAAGCAGTTATATGATAATTATATGAAAACAGGCTATTCTGCCTCTTTACAGCTTCTCATGCATACAGGTTTAAGAGCCTGAAATGCTTCAGAATTGTACTTAATCTTAATTAGGTAAGCTACTGTAATTTACAACAATTTAAGGCGATAACTCACTAGATTTTTCTTTTAGGTCTGTGAATGGGAACAGCAAATCACCTCTGGTTAGAATAATCCAGTCAGAATAATGCTCTAATTCTCTACACCACCTTGTTTCCCACCTTGCTTATTTAGTTGTTGAACCAAATCAGTCTATTGTGTGATTATTCTTTTTTTCTCTTCATTGTTTGTCACTTATTTAACATAAATTCACAGGTTTAGATTATGTAAAAAAACTTATATAAACAACATATTTTCATGAATTGATTAAGTAACTTAACATTAACACAATTAGGCAAATATGACAGACATGGCCACAATCTAAAATATTATAAGCTATGTCAAGATAAATCAAGCCAACAGTACTCTAATGCAAATCCGAATAACATGAAGAACATTGGCTATGATACTAGGCTGAATCAAAATATTAAACAAATACATTTACACACTGTTAATTAAAGTTAAGTTGATTTCACAATGATGTGTAACTATATTGCTAAAGATTTTCAAAAAGCTTCAGAGTGAAAAAAGGACCATCACATTTTTTAAAGATATCAACTGGAAAAAAAACCCCAGAGATATAAAGAAGAAATCAATTATGCAGAAATTCAAATGTTGTCCCCATTATATTAGTAGTCTAGTTTCCAGTCAAGTTAAACTTATAAATCTTTTAGTAGTGCAGCAAATGAAGGCTTCCAGCAGGTGTTAGAATGCGGTTGGAGTGTCTGAGTCAGCTGTGCAATTAATGTGCCTTCCTGTTTTAAACATATCTGTTCTGGGTGGGATAATTTCCTCTATGATCACCATGACCCCATTTTACAGAGAACAAGTATGCCTGAATGATTTACAGAGTGTGAAAATGATGCAAACTGGCTGCCACCTGAGCACAGAATAGAAGTGGAACCAACAGGTGTTCTCTACCATTAAAATGGTCCATGGAATTTTTTATAAAGAAGAGGTACAAGGAAAAATGGGAAAACATAGAAAAGGTCACTTGAATAACTAATTTCAATTCAGTTTTACTTAGAGTGCAATACATGTTAACATTAGATGTTGTTGCAAGGCAGCTTTACAGTTTACCCATAGTTGCAACATATCAAATGTTTGCTCAGTTCTGTAGGGTGAGATTACTGAGTGATTTGTAAATCACCAGTATTTTATAATTAATATTGTGGCTAAAACAGGGAAAATATAGTCAAACCTTCCAAGTAAGGAGTGCTGCATTTGGGATTAAGTGAATATTCTTTATATACTGTAGTTATCTAAAGATCTAGACCACAATATTCACTTAAAGGCAAAAGCAGTGGCCCTAGAATAGAGCCCTGTGGAACTTCTAATTTTACTTTGCCAGTAACATTTATATTTGCTATCATTTATATATTTCCTGTGGTAGGAAAGAACTATTCCTTTTATTCCATCAAGATTTTATAGTTGATCTAGAAGAATGTGATGATGTACGGTATGACAAACTGCAGTATGATAGCTATTATACAGAATTTTAATCAGAGGACAGTAGTAGGTAATTTACTAGTTTAGTCCAAACCATCAGTATTTGTGCTTCAGTGACATTTTTCCTTAGTGTTTTTCCTTAGTAAGCTACGACTGTATTAAATTAATGCTCAGCGTTACCTAGTGTGAAACAAAACATTGACCCTTAGCAATATATATATATATATATATATTTTTTAGCACACATTGGCCAATTGGGATCCCTTAACCTGGTCGAAAACTCTTGAGATTTGGCACACACATCAGAGTCGGGCGACACTAGGCCCGGGCAAAGGCTGGAATACGGGCGTAGCAGGGGGGCTCTGTAGCGCCCCCTGTAATGCAAAAACAAACATTTGTGCACAGATCAGGCAATTATGTACGCACATGTACGAGAGTTGGTACGCATATAGATCTCATCGACCCGAACAACTTTCACGCTCGAAACTATGAGCTCCGCCCAACAGGAAGTCGGCCATTTTGGATTGTTTTCTAAGTGCATGCGGTGAACTTTTAAATCGTCCTCTTAGGGAATTCATGTGATTGACATCAAAGGTGGTGAACATGATGCCGAGACATTGCACTTGCTATATTCCGAAGGGATTTTTGATATCTCGAACGGTGCTGCCATGGCGAGGCGACTAAGTTATGGCAAATTCAGAGAAACAGAAGTGTCTAATATCTAAAGCAAAAAATGTCTTATTAGGATGACGCGCGGTGTGTCTGTTCGGCCAATGATTCCGATCACATCGATGTGCCTATTGTGAATCTCGGACATAGGGCCACCAACAGGCGCCAGGAAGTGTGTCAGTCACAACAGTTGCATGTGGTGAACTTTTAAATACTTCTCCTAGGACATTCATGCGATTGACACCAAAAGTGGTCAACATGATGCCGAGACGTTGCACTTGCTAAATTGCGAAGGGATTTTTGATATCTTGAACGGTGCTGCCATGGTGAGGTGACTAAGTTACGGCGAATTTAGAGAAACAGGAAGTGTCTTCTATCTAAGCCAAAAAATGTCTTATTGTGATGACACGCAGTGTGTACTGTATGTTCGGCCAATGATTCCAATCACAGCGATGTGCTTATTGTGAGTCCCGGGTATAGCACCACCAACAGGCCCCAGGAAGTGTGTCAGTCACAAAGGTGGATTTTTTCACAGTTGCATGAAATTAACTTTTAAATACTCCTCCTAGAGGATTCAGGCGATTGAATCTAATGCAAAATTGCGAACGGATTTTTGATATCTCAAGCACCGTTGCCATGGCATTGTGTCAAAATTTACTTTTATTTCAGGCATATTTAAGGCTTTTGGCATGCTTAGATTAACTTGAAATTTGACACATACATCACATTTGTCGGCTGCTAAGTGTGGACAAAAAGGTCAGACAAAGGTGTGTCTCTTAAGTGGCTCACTAACGCCCCCGTTTGTCTAAAATGTGGGGTTTCATTTACCTACAAATGGGTCCCCAAATGGGTCAGTAACAACATAAAATAGTCCACTTCATGCACTTGCCCACCGTGCATTGTTTTCTTGGAGGCACCGTATAGCGATAAAAAAACGTGCGAGGGCCCGCCATCGCTGCTTGCAGCTATATTTTTTATTATGATCACCCTTGACTCTTTTCGTTTCTATTAAGTTTTAGTTTTGTGAGCATTTTTCAGAGTTATGCAGAGTTATTCTTTCAGAGGAGTATGTAATATAATGCAATATCTATCTGTGTGTAAATATTCATGACTTATATCATTTTACATTGTTCCATTAAATTTGTTTCAGCTTGTTATTTATTGTTAGGTTTTCATAAAAATAAGAAATTCAAAAAAATTCTCTTTCAAAATGCATGTGAATTGTACAAAGTAATATTCATTTGTACAAAAAGGCATTTATGGATATGAAATTAGTTAAGTCATAAAAAATGTCATAATTGTTTTTAAATGATGAATTACGAAATAATAAAAGCACCTATAATGTCCTGTTATTCTTAATCAGAAATGATTCTCTAGCAGCACATCATGTTTTATCTCTTTGTACAGCATCAATGATCATTTCTCCTCAAGCAGACGTGATCACCATGAAATCTACTCCCCAGTGTAATTAGAAAACATGAAATCATAGCGATTTATTTAGAGTAATTCACCAATCCATGCTGTTTGTAAAAAAAATAATAATAACTTTTTAAAATCCTTGAGAATTTGTCAGACTTAATCCTGTGTTAACTAAGGTTGATAGTTTCTGGTACCTTGAGAAGTTTTGGCAAAAATTTACTAAGCTGGTTAAATCCAGTGATAGAAAGAGATCAATAAGCACTTAAATGGGTTATGTTTGCCCTGCGAGATTGATATGCATTTGTATTACCCTTGGGTGGGGTGTGAATGCTAAGTTAGATTTAACACTCACTTGTCATTATACTGATCAGACTTGACCCTGAATTTAAATGCCAGATCAGCAAAGCAGAGAGCTGTGTAAAGAATTATGTTTTTACTGATGCCTTCAGAGAATGTGCTGGTGAAGAGATACAGATTAGTATGATTAGCAGGATTTGCTAATAAAAAGTAACTGCTATAAATTATATGAACTATGATATGGACAATGGTGATAATGGGGAGGGGGGGTGTAAAATTATATTATTACCATTTACTCCTTACTCCTAGTCCCTCCATTAGTCTTTAGTTATGACAAGGTGGTGTTTTTCCATGTTGATATGCTATTGCTATAATAGACACTCTGGCAGTTGGTACAGTAGTACAAATCAGATTAAATCATTAGATTAAATGGCACTGCGATGGGTTAGCACTCTGTCCAGGGTGTATCCTGCCTCGATGCCCGATGACGCCTGAGGCTCCCCGTGACCCGAGAAGTTCGGATAAGCGGTAGAAAATGAGTGAGTGAGATTAAATGGCAGAAATCTACAGTATACTGTCATTATGTTACAATTTTATTACGCTAATCATTCTTGTTTTCATGCAGTTAATCGAGTGGCACAGGGCCAGAGCATGAGAGCATGTTTGCAAATGTTGAAATTTAAAATATACCAACATGAGCAGAGAATAAAGTTGAAACAAAAACATGTTTTGTCCTAAAGATTCCAGGGTGGGTTATGAGTATGTCAGAGGAAACTCCCTCTGTTCCATACATTGTTCACTTAGCAGGTGAGCAGTAATGCAAAAAGACATGTATCTCTGCATCCTAAGAAAAATAACCCTAGGAGAAATAAGGTTTTATTTGAAGTTTTTTTTCACTTGTTTTTGAAGTAAGGTGTTTTGAACTTGAAAGGAAAAGACTGAATGTTCTTGTCTACATTCCACATGCTGGGACATTGAGACCTGGGAGTCTCACAGAGGCATGGAAAATAGACTTTTTCTGTAATGAAGATTTTTTTCCCCCATGTCCCTCTCATCTTTTGAGAAGTGGGCATCCACACTGATTATGTTGTGACTACAAGTAGTACAAAGAGTCAAACTGATAGATGTTGCAATTATTTAATGTATTAAAATTTCCAAATGAATATTAATACAGCCATTTGCTACCTCTATGTGATTCTGTGTAACACTTCATAGACACATTTCAGATGTGGACTCACAGCGATGGAACTAATTAAACAGCTTTATTCACTCTCCAGTTTCTCTTGCTACCTGCAAGGTGGATCTGAAGATTCAGCTCATCCATAAATGTAAATTGAAACAGCCAGACAATTCCATCCCATGAGTGTGTGCTTGTCATTATGTCTGTCTAAATGTGTTCTCTGTCTGTTCTTACCTGTTGACACTCTATTGCAAGTTCCACTTTATTTCCTTGTTGCCATTCATAGCTTAACTGACTGCTTCATTCCAGAGTTGGGGACAAAGAAGGTATGGCACTTGACAACCAAGGCCAAGTCAGTACATTTACCAGTCAAGATCAAGACAAGATAAGGAGCTATGCTGCAAAAAGGGTACACATCGGATGGCTTATGTTGGATAAGTAGAAAATTGATTGATTCTTTAAATAGTTAATTAATAGTTAATAGACAAATTCTTTGACAACATATGTAAAAAAACTGCATTAATAAATCAGTGGTAGAAATATCTAGAGGAAAGGGAAATAACACCTTGGTCAAGAAAAAGCGGTCTCAGGGTTTGTCCTAGGCACTGCAACCTTGACCCTTGATCTTGAGGACTGAAAACTACATCAACATTCATGTTGAATTGTGCTGCTTTTAAAGGTCTGGTCCTACCTCATTTGCATTTCACTTTGGTAAAAGTATATACAAAATCATTAACTGTAAATACAGTATAGATTACTCCATTACTGTATGTGCAAATGATCAAGGCTTTAAATTCTCAAACCGTGTTTTTTTCTCAACTTTCATCAGTATCTTCAGCAGTATCACTAAATCCTAAACACTCTTATAGACAGTCATCTGGAGTGAAACAAAGCATCACTTAAGTCAAGTGATGGGGTTTCACTGTGCTGTGAGTCAGAAAGTAATTTATAAACATCTGGTAGGCACTTCTGACCGACACACCCTGGAACTGAGGCACGGTTCAATCAGGCTTAACTGTGGAAAAGTGGATGTTGACTGTGTTCTGAAATAATAGAAGGTACTGACCCAAAATGGTAGATGACCTTGAGATTGTTTCGTTTGATTTAAAGTGGGTACAGAATCAGTAGACTCATTCCAATTGAATTTGAGTGTATTCTCACAGAAAAACCTATACCCTTGATATGAAATTGACATCAGCTTAGACAAAACTCTCTGTTATTTACAGTATACAGTATACACAGTGGGGGGGCATTGGTGGCTTAGTGGATAGCACGTTCTCCTCATAGCATGTTCTCCCCGTGCCTCGGGGGTTTCCTCCCCGGTCCAAAGATATGGTTGATTAGCATCTCTGGAAAAATTGTCCGTAGTTTGTGAGTGAATGAGAGTGTGTGTGTGTGCTGCGATGGGTTGGCACTCCATCCAGGGTGTATCCTGCCTTGATTCCGGTGACCCAAGAAGTTCGGATAAGCGGTAGATAATGAGTGAGTATACACAGTGTTATATTTTGGGTTTATTGCTTGACAAAATATAGCATGCATCTTTGGAGAAAATTCATTTTGTGGACAGCCCTTAAAAGCATCTGTCAGCTATCTATCTATCTATGTGCAGAATCTTTCAACTAACCTTTTGAGTATTTCAAATGTAATTCTGTTGAAGCAGAAACTCACTTATTTGGGACACCAACTTTTAAGTGTCAGGACCCTGGCAGAGGTGGATTGGAACAGACCCATACGCAGGATAGCTTCAAATGAAAGGGGTTTAATACATGAGGAAGAACAAGCATAAACCACGCTACACAGGGAACAAACAATATTATCAAGGATTTATACATATATACAAACAGGGGTAATCACACAATAGGGATCAGGTGTGATGACCGGGAGGAACAGACAATGACAGGGCAATCACGTGACACAAACAAACACAAACGCACATGGCCATAAGTCTGCGCGGATCCATGACGGATCTGCGCTAATCCCTAACATTAAGATCGCATTAGATGAATAATTTTGATTGAAAATTTTTCAAAATTTAGCTTTCTGATCATTGTTCCAGCCATGGTTGGGGTCAGATTGTTGTAATTCCAGTCACATTTATTGTCTAATGCATTTGGTTTAGTTCTTGGGGACAAAACTGATGCAAGAAAAGGGCTATTCTAGACATGAGAGAAAGGAATCAATAAAAGAAAACTATATTTTTCTCCTCCTATACACAAACACTACTGCCTCAGAGATCTAATGTACTACTAAAGCTAAACCATCTAGCATGTATATCATACAATACAGACAGTTTCTATTATAGTTTATCATAAATGCAGGACTTGTTGCTCTCAAAACGCCTCTAAAAAATCTCCACAAAAGAAAAATTATAAAGGGTGCAAAAAAATTATTACCCCTCTTACAAATAATATAGCTTTATTGAAGTAGACATCACAACTTTGATTATATAGTGTTTTATTATAAGTGTTGGAAACATTTTTTTTTCTTTCAACTGCCTTTCTTCTAACAGTCTTTTCTTTTCTTTTTTTTAAAATAGTAAATACAGAACACTAACAGTCTGTGTCTCTCCCTTTTTCCTTGCCTCTCTGTCTGTACAAACAAACTAATCACTTATATAACTATCTAGGGGTTTGCCACTCTGTTTGGGCCTCCCTGTAGGCATTTGGGTCACATGGGATTAAATAGAAATTCACAGGGATTTTGTCTGCTACTCCCACTATTGTGAACCTCAGGGGAATTTATGGGTGCAACTGGAGGAAAACCAAATAGGATAACAGAGCTTTGAGGTGTGTCTCCAAGACTATCCATTCATCCTCCACTCCTGGTTTCCCTGTTTCAGAGGTGGGACAGATCCCAGTTGGGTTCAGTCCCCATTGCAGGCAGAAGAGTTCCATAAGGTTTCCTTGTTGTCTGATAAACCATAACTGCAATCAGCTGTAGTGTCCAAGATCCATTGGAACATTCAACCTGCCAATCAGACTCAGTTCACAGCTCACACACACTTTGGAATACTTCTGACATAAAATTTGAGCCAGGATCACTGTATAAGCCATAGAGACCGCCATAATGTGCTTACCCATTCTGCATACAATGAATATATCAGTATAGTAGCTACTGTTACAGACTGTTTGTCAACCTATTTTGTGAAATAATCCAATAATTTATCAAAGCATTATTTCATTCCATCGTGTTCAAGGGTCTTATTAGTTCAACAGTGATGATTTCCATGGGTGTGCTGTGTTTGCAGAACAGGCCTTTGCGACACAGATGATGTAATACAGTACCATAGAAAGACATCCTCATTTAAGGGCTACCAGTTGCATTAGGTTTGAATGAGGTTTAGGGTACTCTCTAAATGTGTAGGCATTAAGGTATGAAGTAAATGTTTATGACAGCAGCATCTGTAAGTATCTTTGATACAAGTAAAACACCTTAGCAGTTTACTTTCCTGCTGGACTCTGGGAGGACATCTCTGTCCATATAGGGCACTCCCTGCCATGCTTTAGCCAACCCCACTGAGGTAATATCTGGGAATGATTGATGTGTCTCACACAGCTGCTAACTGGTTCAGTTGTGGAATTGCCCTCCATCAGTACCTCTCTTAATGGCTCAAAAAAAGGCACAGACATTGGCTCCATTACAATGTCACTGACATTGTCACAATGTACTGCTGACATACACTGACATTGTCACAATGTACTGCTGACATACACTGACATTGTCACAATGTACTGCTTGATGATAGAAGTAATCACCACTTAAGAATTGTGCGTTCCATGTTTCACAAGCCAACAAGCCTAGTGCTTTCTCAAGTTCATAGTGTACAGTATATGCATATAGGCTAGTTTCAGCACTTGTGGTACATTCATGTGGTGAAAGTTCAGCCCAGGTGCTGAAAATGGGGTGTCAATTTTACACAACAGTAAGTAGTGCAACAGTGTGAAAACAGTTGCTCCTCCTGTGACATTTAACATCTCCTGTAGGCCAGAACGCACTCTTTGTTGGTCTAAGTTTGTGACAGGTGAAGAAATATTTAGCATCCGTGTCAAAAATAAGGTCACCTCCATTCAAGGACTTGTATATTGTGCGAACCAAAGTAAGCCTAACTCTGAACTGTTCAAATGCTTTGTGACACTTGTCAGTCCTTGAAATATGAAATATGATCTTATGAGCATGAGAATTTAATGGGGCATGGAAGGAAGATCTTACAAATCATTAGTAATATGACGATATTGTGACAAGATAAAGAACTTTTAAGAGATTATAAGGTTATAGAGCAATTTAATCTCAGAGACTATGTGTCTGGAACCCTCTCTCTCTCATTTTCTACCGCTTATCCGAACTTCGCGGGTCACGGGGGATCTCAGGCGTCATCGGGCATCAAGGCAGGATACACCCTGGACGGGAATAAACAAAATTAGTAGATTTAGTTAGATTTAGTAGATTTTAGATTTAGGTTGGCATAGCCTGTTGGACACTTCTCCAGGCTGCTCTAGCATCTTAGCATTGTTAGCCTGGGACACTGACAGGTTTTCCACTTCATGATGTCCAGGATGTGATCCATCAGTTGCTGCTTCATGGCTGATGCATTACTTAATCCAAAAGATGTGATCAACTCAAAGAGGTCCTACCAAGTGCAGAATCCTGTGAGTTGCACACTCTGGAGATGTTCCACAAGTCAAAAACAAGGTCAAAGTTGTTTGGTAGTAAAATATTTATTTACTGCATCTGGGACAGAAGACCATAGATATGTATCTCTGACTCTGACAATGCAATCTTTTTTTACACATTATAGCAAATGCTGCTGCTCTATGGTTCAACAGTAGTGTGCCTTGTAGCCACTTCACTAAAGGGCCAATAAGAACCCTTTCTCATGCTTCACCAGCATCCCCAGCACTCTAAAAACTAATTTTATAGGGCTCAATACCAACTCTCATGCTTCAGGCCATTAGATATAAACATTTATATGTATAATCACAACCTGTGCATACCCCTGGAACAGACTTCCATGTCATGCAGCAACATGTGTTTGTATAATTCTGTGTGATTCACACTTACCTTATTTGGCTGATGCTTTTATATATTTGACTGGTACCCCAATGTGACTTACAACTGAGAAAGGATACAGCTGAGCAGTTAAGTGTAAAGAGCCAAGAATAAAAACCCAACCATGGAAGCTTACGCCTTAACCACTGAGATAACACTTTATCCATTTAGAGCCAGTATGTTTTTGTTCTCATTGGAATCAGTAACTTCTGGATTTGCTTCTTACTTTACTTTGACTTTCGTGGAGAAGGACAGTGCCACTTTATTTGCCCTATGTTGGATCACTTATGACACTTTATCTCATACTAATTCATGTTTCTCTGTTGCACCTTTTAGTCTACAGGAAGTACTAAGATTAGATTCTGCTGCACAAGCATCTCTATTGTACTGTTCCAAATGCCTTTCCCTAATGAATACATATAATAGCTATTCTTGATCTCTGTTTAATGATGTTTGAGTTTGCAGACATTAGCTGACTAATGCTGATATCTCTCCTGGGGGATTCATATCATCGTTCAATGCCATAAGCTAGGCTGTGTGGTCACTTGTTTAACATCTTTTGTATAATACTATCACTATTCGTGGCACTAGAGAACACCTTCCTACAAGTCAGGGCGGTCAACATCCACAATCTCTTATGTCATTCCTCAATATGATCAATGCTTCACCAGCCCTACAGACTCTTTCTCACGCTTTAATGCCCACATTAAAAGCCTGTCATGATGTGGCCCCATAAACAGCCTCTACCTCCTGAACTACCCTTCAATAATTCCTTTGTGAAGACCTGGATTTCAGTGAACCACTGATCCTGCATTACCTATTAGACAAAATCTGAGCTGGGTTGCTATAGTGACACAAGAATTCCACACAGGAATTCAAATTGGCTTGCATGGTGTACTGGAATTCTTTCTCTGTCTGTTGGATCAATTCATATTTTCTGTTGTCAGTTCAGTACATCACAGCACATATTTATAGGTGACTTATACACTGAAGCGTACAAAGCATGTCTATAAAACTACCATATTAACACAGTGTGGTTTTAGTAACTTGGGATGAATAAGATCATCATTGGTAGGCATTAAAGCCACAAGCATTAAGTAGAGAAAGGGATAATATATGGTGTTCGTAGTGCCCCCTTTAATCATATCAATTGTTAACTAATGTTTCACTTTCACCAGCGTTTATATTTTGCACACATTAAGTTTCACAAATGTGACAAAGGGGTTGGTGCTTGGCTTTTATGTATGCAAATATACCTGGCAAAGAAACAAATCAGGTTGTTCACTGTGAACTGTGTTTCGGAATGAAAGAATTATAGCTGTATTTGAGGCAACTTAAGGCAAACTAGTTATTCTAGTCATCTACATATTGGCTACATGTTGATCTAGAAAGACAAACAGTGAAAAATCAACATACCCTGCAGTCGTTTCACTTGACATACAAACAGACACACAAACACACAACCATGTAACAAACATTAATGCATACTACCCCATTATTGACTTGCTCTTAAAGGCACACAAACCCAAATTTCAAAAAAACAAACAAAAAAAAAGATCATAATGGAACCTACTTAATGGAATCTAAATGAAGAACAATAACTTCTCTTTATCATACACTATAATCTCCACATGCCTTTTCCCCAGAGATGTTTCATGAGCAAACTAACCTACAGCTATGAATTGTTCATAAGTCCTGGCAAAACTGGATTCAAATAATCCTGTTGTTTGTTATAACTGGATGTGCTAGTAGGCTTAGCAGGCTCTCCAAACACTCACAGCTTTAAATGCATCTATTCCAGCTGTGTCTGGAAGACTCCAGCCAGAACAGTGGAGTCCACACTACTGCAAATGCCTTACAAGCACTCACACACAGTAGTGGGGTTGCTTTTTTTCTTATTCAGCACTGCAGCAATTTCACCTGAAATATGTCAAAGGCTGATTTATGCCATATTTCACATTTGTGAAATTGTGAAGTCTTTCTGGTGTTTCTGCAGAACACCATGCTGTGCCTCAACTCAGCAACTCCTGTGCAAACAAGAGTCAAATCAGCTTCTAAACATAAAGACTAAATCACAAACTTGTGTCCTCTAGAGTCAAGAAGGCAAAGTAAATGAGGCTGTAATTGCATTAAATAAAGAAGACTTGCTGAGTGTAAAGGCCTCATAAAATGCCAGTGCATTAACCTGCAGAGAGGATTGTGGTTTGGGATGTCTTTTCCATTTTCTGCTTAGACACTTGTTATTCCTGTCTATGATCAGTCTTGTACCTCCCAAACGTTTATACTTTATACTCCAGTTTCAACCTGAACTCAGGGTTCTGGCTATGCAGAGTTTTTGTGCCTGTTCTCTCCGTGTCCATGTAGGTTTCCCATGGGTTTTCCAGTTACTTTGAACCTCCAAAAAACATGCCTGTAGACAGATCTAAAAGGCTGTGTGTGTGTGTGTGTGTGTGTGTGTGTGTGTGTGTGTGTGTGTGTGTGTGTGTGTGTGTGTGTGTGTGTGTGTGTGTGTGTGTGTGTGTGTGTGTGTGATACCCTACAATGGACTGGTGTCCCATCCAGTGTGTATCTCCAACTTATGATCACGGTAAGTTATTACCGGTTATTGAAAGTGAGTGAGCAAGTGAGTGAATGATTTGTACTTGTGATTTTGAGCTTTGGAATTATACTGTATATGTAAGTAGATCTACAGGGAAATAACTAAATAAAAAGAGATTCAGTAAGAAATGCCAAGGCATGCACAATAACTCAATCTGTGACCGCATTTTCTATTGGGTTTTAAAAATATCTGTTTTTATTAATACTCTCTGTTATTATCTTCCCAGTTATGGTACAGAGGAACATATATTTTTCCTCAATAGTCAATTTTTATATGTAAAAAGCAAATGCCAATTCATATAATAACTCACATGCTGAGCTTGATAAGATTTTCATATCCAGGTGTGACATTTTAGCAAAGAGCTAGTTTTTACATTTTTGGAAAATTATACAAGACTTTAGTCCAAATGAACATAAAGTAAAGGTATGCACTGCTATGTACACTTTAAGGGTATTATTGACTAATACTATTTGTGTAACGCAGTTTATCAGTTTATCAGTTTATCTAATCTCTTCTTGAAACTATTGAGCACACACTCAGACACCACTCCAAAGAGAAACACTACATGTATTTGTTTTCCAGCCACCTACATGGATTTTTATTTTAATTTTGTATTATAAAAGTTCTTCTGGCAGCAACCCCAAAGGACCCTGACACAATGGTTAATGTGATAAATGGGTTATAGAGGAGGCTGTCTTTTTGGAATAGGACTGGCTCTTGAAGTGATGGGGCTGAACTAACATGAGCTGGTAAATAGGACGCAAACACCTGACACATCAGTTATTGCGATTCTCAACAGGAGCCAGCTCTGAGGCTGCCACAGCCAATCTTGGCTCACACAGAGTGAACCACAGCACTGGTTCTTGCACTCTCATCATCTATCATTTACCAACCTTATCTCATAAATCTGCATGACCACAGGGGCCACATGAAATCTGAAAAAGATACTGAAAGGTAGAAACATTGCATACACATACAGTGAAATGTACTGTTCATACATGTACATACAGTACATGCCATGCTCACAACACTGCTGATGACTCCATGTCCAGAAGTATTAAAGTATTGTAGTTGGGAAAGCACTCCAGTATTTAAAATGTAATAGAGGCACTGATGCTTTCTATTGATATTCCGGCCATGTTTGAACAACTAATGTGTGAGTCGAGGTCTAGACCTCTTGATAGCTCATTTGCCTTGCCCTGTACTCCAATTTGGACTCAGAGCAATCCAAATGCAATTCAACATCTTAATTAAACTGACATTTAATTAAAAGAGCTATGCTGTTTACATTATCTCTTCCCTCCCTATGATA
The DNA here is from genome assembly GCF_022655615.1 of Tachysurus fulvidraco. Classification (NCBI taxonomy): domain Eukaryota; kingdom Metazoa; phylum Chordata; class Actinopteri; order Siluriformes; family Bagridae; genus Tachysurus; species Tachysurus fulvidraco. Next base: position 17,766,672 of record NC_062530.1, on the reverse strand, counting down.
GTGTGGAAAACCAAATTTAAAGAGGGTGGATAGATGGGGTGTAGTTAAATAGTTAAATGCAAATCACTTGCCATGTTCTCTCTAGTGGTGTCCTCTACAGAATGGCATCACAGTATGTCTGGCTTTATAGAACTGATTTTTCTGTATAAGATCTGTCTTTTTATGATTGCCATATACCGTAGCTATATGTGGAAAGGGTAGCATTTTATTCTTAAGCATGTCATCAGATGTAGCATATTATCTAATATATGGAATATAAACTGCAATACTTATGAAGAAAATTGGGAAAAGGGAAAGAATTTTACCTACTGCCTGGATAGCTCCCAAAATCCCACTGATATACCCAAATGGCAATTATTCAGTCTTTCTAAGAGATTATCTGATCTAAACTACTGCAGAAGAAATCAGTCATTTGCTTCAAAATTAATTAAGGCCAGGAATTTTCTTTAAGAGGGAATGTAGAGCTCTCATGAGAAAACTTAGATCTGATAAGGCCAATTTAACATCAGCTTAGCAAAGTTTAGCAAATATTCTACTTGTCATAAGGACAAATAAAGGGCATAATGTGTGAAAGAAGAACCAAAAGATAAACTTGTACAGATTAAATGATTATTCAGATTGTCAGGTTGCAGAATCAACCATTTGATGGCATCTCCATAAATAAAAACTTGTATGGAAGGATTAAAAATATAACAAGAGTTTCTGAGAATATAAAATAAAGCTGCACTATCCCAAGTTTCATATGCTGGATGATTGATGTGTTTTGGCTAATTTACAGCTAGTTGTCCAGAGGCTTTCATGAAAGACTAATGGCATGTTGAATTCTGCTAAGTACCAGGGTGACCCCAAACCTGCAACTAAATCAATGTTATGTAAATGACATTTCTCCGAATTTGAAGCTAAAAAATACATATGAAAGATTGGAAGTGATGAAGGCAGTTCTCATATATAAAAGAAGCTGAAAATGGTCTGTCATCTCCAATACAGTGACCAACAATGACGCCTTGAAGATCTACAGTGGCTTATAGAGTGACATGGGTTATAGATTTTTTTTTTCCCTGAAGGGGAATAAATCTGGAATTGACTATATATAGTGCAGTAAAGTTGTATTTAGATGCTGATGCTATAATGTTATCATTTATTTAAAAACCACTTTGAAGGTATCAGTAACCCTAACACTAATCTTCAAAGAAATGCAATGTTTCGAAGGTTTCAATTCCTAGCACGTCTTGAATCTTTGAAATCTAGTCTGATGCTACGGTTTTAAGTGTTCACTTTTCAGTTGAAATATCTACTTTACTTATGTGCTGTGAGTAAAGAGAGGTGAGTGTTGTGCATTTATATTGTACGTTTGACTGTTGGAGATGGAGAATGTGGGTCAGGCAGCACTGAGCAGCAAGAGCAACAGCACATATTATGGTTTGCTCTGGGTCAACCGCCTGATGTTCTACATCACATCATCATGAGTGAAAGTGAAAAGGGCAGCTCATCAGAGCTCATTGTCACAAACAGCTCATTCCTACAAATGCAACTAAGGAATGTGATTATTTTTTCTATCATTTTTATTATCTGCATCAATACGTGCGCATTCTGCGTTTAAGTAAGTGTTTGTGTGTTAAGTTCTTATGTGAGCTTATGTGTGCCCAATACATTTACCTTTGCCCTTCACAGTTCATTTCACTCCCCATCTGTTTCTCATCCCGAGTCTCTGAGCTCAGGACTGATTATTTTCGATGACAAAGTGAAAGACACTCTTAATTCACACCACTGCTTCCGTACTGAGAATCATTATCTGAACCTGCATGATAATCCAAAAAGGTCAGACAGATTCCTTCAGACTGACACACCACTCACTAAATTGTTAAGATTAATCTACTCACTCCATTGTCACCCAGGCCTCTTGGTTGAGGCTTCCTTTTTTGACTGTATCCTTTTATTTCCCCTTGCTGATATGAGTTAAATTACACCTCCACAATATTGTATTTCACATCAACAGAATCAACATTTGATCTTAACAAGTAAAATTTATAATTGTATACTGATATTCAACACAGTATATTTACTTATATATAAATATTACCATACCCCAGTTTTGCTTCCCTGATAATAACAAGAATTCTATAATGTAAGTATTGTATGTAATGTGAGTGTTGTGGCAAGAAAACCAATCAAGAATGAAATTTTGTGTTGTAGCTGATGTATAGTCAGATCACAGTGTTTACAGATGTGTTTTCATCCTTTTTTACCACAAAAATAAAATAATTTGTTAATAAATGACCATTTTTAAAGCTAAAAAATAATCCAATAATTAACAAAACTGTAAATGGCTATTAGAGAACATGAATCACATTAATTAGTGCCTTTTAACCACTACAATTTCAAATTTATTATTGGTGTGGCACAAATATATTGCATACTATACAGTATAGCAAAACATAGATGCACTAATTAAGTTTTTCTCCAGACTGTATCGCTTATATAAACAAACAATAGACAAAACAACTCAAAGATATTTACAATAATTCTCTAGGCATATCAGCATATTTTTCAGGGAAACGTTGAAAAACTGCATTTTTACTTGGTAAAATTGCCCACATGCATATCTCGGTAAGGGTAAATAGGACCTGATGAGGTGAGATAAGATTTCATTAGATGAAAATTAAAAAAAGAATACATGTTGACTGGTAAAGAAAAAAATCAAGAAAGAGCAAGCTGCTCCCTAGCGAGATTTCTCCAGGCTAAACAAACAACATTGCTGCAAGCGGCATTACAAATCTCTGCATGTCTCTCTGACTCACGGTCCCTCTGTCTGTAGCTCTGTCTAAATAAAAGATTTACCCATCTCTGATATTTAGCTGGTTTTTTGGATGTGTTTGGATTACTTTTATTTCTTTTATAAGCATTTACTTCTTATGCATTCATTCCATTTCCCCTATCAAACCAGGCTTTTGAACATATCTTATATCCTAGAGCAAATCTGCACGTTTGTGCAGTTGTATCCGTTCACATTTAAGCTACTGATTTCTTTTTGAAGTCAAAAAGGTTTGACTTTTCATTGATTGGAAAGTTTCATTAAATATTAATTTTAGTTAATAAATCTTTCTAATTCAAAATGAAGGCACTATAGGGTACATACAGTACTATATGGTACATACACCAGTACCTGGTGTACTCATGTGCCTCATAATTTTGAATGCTAACTTATCAGTTATTTTCTTTGGTTAATTTCATTTGGTTATTTTTCTTCCAATGTAATAGATTTAAACATAAAGACAAATGGCCATATGACATAATCCAAAGAAGATTAGGGCATGGATAATGGATTCTTTTATTGTCTGATACCACCCTGGTTTAATTAATTTCAGGGGGCTGAAGGCATACAAGAAGTGGACACATCACTAAAGAACCATTTCAGCGTATTGAAACAAAATGCAAATTCCTGTTTGTATATATATATATATCACATAACTAAGAAATGAATCTATAGAAAATGGAAAGAAAAAAAACAGTACTATGCCTGGAATTATTTCCACAGATCACGGTGGAAAAATGTTATAGACAGACATGATAAAGGTATACAAGACAGGAATATTTATCTCTGTACAACCTGAGATGTAGTATATCTAGTTTATTTGGGAAATCACAGTGTAGATTTACTTCTTACCTTCTATCAAGAAACAAAAACAATGAAGCGAATAAGTCATTTTATAAAAACATTATTTTGCATTGCAAACCTCCAAACATGAGCATCTTTGTGTTGATGGTTGATTGCAAATAATGTGTTCATTATTAAAAATCAGAGTCAGATGTTGATTTATATCTTCAGGGTACCTTCACATGTCAGGTTATTTTTTGCAGTATAAAGCGTTTGTTCAGAAGTTGAAATATGTGCCCAGGTCTGCTGCAACCTACATAAATTATGACCTGAGGCATTCAGCCATTTGCATACAGGTAATGAAATACTCAAATGTGCCAGAGCACTTCGTAGACGGAGCGGCTGAGTCAGTAATGATGACATAAAGCCCGCAGAGGAACCGTGGTGATTAATGGAAAGCGAATAAGTGTCACAGAAACCTTACACACCCAACCAACCAGGAAACTGGGCCAGACTCACAGGTTAACACTGCCAAGCCTCTCAGCACAGAAAACTGCTGCCTTTGAGTTCCCACAGTGAGCTACAGTAAGTGAGATCAAGGAGAGATATCAAACATTTTTGCTGCTTTTCAAGAGACAAAACATCATCATGGCCCTCATTTTTCCTATTTGCTGAGTCCTGAATTACCTTAATATAAAGCCAAGAACATGTAGCCAAGCCTTTACTTCACATAAAATCAACAACATTAGGTTGTTAACTTTTATTGATTTCACTTAAAAAATATGAACATTTCAGTGCTTGAAAACTGAATGATTTAGTTTAATAATTTCATTATGTTCAGATTCTGTAAATGACCCAGCATACTAGTTACTTTACAAGTTAAATTTGTATCTGTTTTAAACAGTCAAGAGTTAAAAAATAGCTTTTATTGTAGATTCAATTCAAGCTCTATTAAAAACCATTTCATCTTTTGTCTTTAAGCTCACTGAATATTGCTTTTTCAAGGGAGTATAAACTTATGGATATTAAGGCATACACTTGGTGGTTCTGAATTAAATAAATTCATTGTATTTACATTTAAGATCCTAATCTGCTTTGATAGTGAATATGCAAATTGCAGAATATTTGCTCTCGGAAAATGTCATTTAAATATCAATATATTTGTTACAGCATGAACATGGAAACGTCCACACAGTGTAAAGAAAAGCTGAAGATAATGGGGGAATTGGCATGTACTTTTTTAGTGTCAGAAATATAAAAAAATAAATCCAGAAATTAAACTAAGGGTTTTCAGACCTTTAAAACAAAGAGCTATCATAATTTTAGGATATCTTTTGGTAAAATGTTAAAAAGCAATATAGTGATTAAAGAGATATTGAACCTGCAGCTATGTGGATTTGCCCTGAATGTTAGCATATATCTTTTAACAGTTTTTCAACTACTAGTATTATACACAGATTCAAAATCCTTATTTTTTTATTGCATTAATGATGGAAGCCCTTAACATATCAGGGCTTAATTTAAAACCAGCAACTGTTATTTATCATGAACCGGTATTGTGACAAAATCAGTCATATTATCTCAGCTATAGTGGCTTATGACCATCACAGAAAATGTAATCCTTGCTATGCACAATGCAATCATATGGTATATTATGCACAATATAGTCTGCCTGAGCCGAAGGCAAAATGGCCCATATTATTTGGAATTTTGCTGAAAGGGAGAAAAGTTATTAACACAAATACAGTTCTGCATGATGGTTTATGTCAGTCAGCCAGAGTGACGTAATTGAAAAAGGAGCAACAAATTTGAGCAACAAAGGAAAAGGACAGATGCCACATATAATACATTTTTGGTGAAGGGAAAATATAAATTCAATACTTCATTTAAAAATACAATGAAAGAGTTTTTATGTAATTATTTTAAAAGCCTCTGCAAGCTGAAGTTCTCAATTTTGAAAATAGTACTGATTAAAAAAAAACTTTTTTATATATGAATGATATTGAATCCTAACCATATCCCTGCACCAGACTACACAGCAATTTCTTATGCTTAACCAATTATCAAGTAAACTGATAACCAATCCATTTACTTTTAAACTTATCTACACTTTCATTCATTCATTCATTTTCTACCGCTTATCCAAACTATTAAAATGTGACTGATATAGATGAGTAGTTGCCAGGTGGCCTCACTCTGTTTCAAACCATTCATTCATTCATTCATTCATTCATTCATTTTCTACCGCTTTATCCGAACTTCTCGGGTCACGGGGAGCCTGCGCTTATCTCAGGCGTCATTGGGCATCAAAGAGGATACACCCTGGACAGAGTGCCAACCCATCGCAGGGCACACACACACTCTCATTCACTCATGCAATCACACACTACGTACAATTTTCCAGAGATGCCAATCAACCTATCATGCATGTCTTTGGACCGGGGGAGGAAACCGGAGTACCCGGAGGAAACCCCCAAGGCACGAGGAGAACATGCAAACTCCACACACACAAGGAGGAGGCGGGAATCGAACCCCCAACCGTAGTGGTGTGAGGCAAATGTGCTAACCACTAAGCCACCGTGCCCCCCTTACACATATTATATTTAAATATTCAATATATTAAATCTAGGTATTTGTGAATATTTAGAAATGTTTGATCCTTTATGGTTTGAATGCTTACACAGAAGGAAGTTTGGATGTGACATATTAAGTGAATCAGTGAAGAACAGAAGGGATTAAAAGTCAAATGAATAACACTCTTCTTTATGGTTCAGGCTATTTAAAGTATATACCATGTGTCAGATTAAAACTGTTTTTAATTCTGTTAACATATTAACATTCACATATCTACAGCCGAGACATACTTCTCCTTTTTGCTGTTTGCACACTAAAAAAAAATTGATTTACCACCACATTCATTTTTTTTTAAAGTGGATTGCAGCGGATAGCAAAAAGAATTGTCTAATCACATAAGAGTTTCCCAGGACAAAAGCTTTTATCTGCTACATTTAAAGGCCAGAAGGCAAATGGTCTAGGGCTAAGCAGCTTATATGCACTGCTGGCTGTGTTGATTAGACAGAATTAATTTTCACTGGGCAGTGGGTCTCAACAGAACATCTTACCAGTTTTCTTCTTTAAAACTGTTGTTGATCTCCAGATGGTAATTTAGCGCTTTAGCTCCTGTAGCCGCCCTGCTTCATATCTTACTGCAGCCAGTCGCTGGAGGCAGCAGTCTTTTAAACCCCAGCTCATCCTGAGTGTCTCATTGGCTGCTAACATGCAAATGGGGCCAGATGGCAGGAGGCCCCTGCTGAAGACTTGTCAGGTGAGCACTGGAATTCTCAATGAGGTGGTGGAGAAATGCTAGAAACAGAAGGAGACAGGTACTACTTCTGCACAACTGAGCAGCCCTGACAGCTAGTGAAGAAAAAAAAAGAATTTGAAGCTCTGGGGTGGTGCAGTATGCTTCTCCCTCTATTTGGTTTCACTGCAAAACTAACAGGGGATGACCAAAGGAGCTGTGCTTCTGGGCCTCACAAAAGTCTTGTAAATGGGCGATGCTGATGGATGATTTACAGACCACAGAGAGAAAGGCTGTATTCAACGTATATGTGATACTGTAGCAAATCCAGTCACTTCTTTCTATGACATTGCTAAATTGTATATAAAGCAGATTCATACCAAAATTAAAGTGTCACTTTTTAAAACACACCTTTATATGCAGCATAAATTGGCTACAAGTTTCTTAGCCATTAATGGAAAAAAAATGTTTTACCTCAACAAACTATTACCATTCAATAGAACAGTCAAAATGACAAAAACCTAGGACTTTGGATCCACTGGATAAATTGGGATTCAGGAGGTGGCATAGATATGTTTTCTTTATTTTTGTGCACCAACAACAAACGACAAATTAACTACTAATATTTGTATTAAATGAAGTTCTCAACAATATTGTCAAGGAAATGTGATTAAAATAATTATTTGTTTTTGTATTGGTGCTTAATGTAACTAGATACTGTAACCTTTTCCTGTAACTTTACAGGTAATTTCTACAGGTAATTTCCATAAATCAGTAACATGCTGTATCTTTTACAGAATGGCTGTAGATATATAGAAGTTAACTTTTTCCAGTCTGCTTCATCAGTAATACAGCTATATGTTTACATATTTAAAGTATTTTCAAGTGTTTGTTTGCCAGTGATAATGATAAACAGATGGCACGGCATGAGAAATCTCATTCTCATATTTTTGTACATATATCCACATTTGGAAGAATGTAAAAATTTATAGCAAAAAGTTTCATCAATCATTTTAATCATTTTATTTTGGTTTAGAAATGCCTTCTGATTTTTTTCGGGCAGAGATACTAAGTGTTTAAACTAGGAAAGAGAACACACTTTTCTTTATTGATGGAATGTTCTGAATATATACAATTAACAGTAAACAAATACTGACAAATCCTCTAAAAAAAAGTACGTATATTACTGTATAATACAATGTTGCTGCACCTTTTGCTGTAATTAAAGTCGTAATTCTGAACCACTTTCAGATTCAAATATCTTAATATATAAAATTTTAATATTCAAATATGGGACATATTTTTGCCCATTCTACTTGACAAACTTCCACAATTTCTTTGAGCAATATTCAAGTTTTCCCAAGATTCTTGGACTGGTTTCTGAGCATTGTGGCTACTCCAGAGTTCCTCGGGTACAAGGTCATTGTCTGTTTAAAAGGTGAACCAGTTTCAAATCTCTTGCAGAATGTTTTCTTCTGTGTTTGCCCTGTATTTGAGCCCATCCATCTTACCCTCAAGCATTATGTCATGTTGCTACCACCCCACGCTTCACTGAGGAAATGGGAAATGAAACCAACCCTCAATCTAACGGTTTTAATCAAGGGTTGGTTTCACAATACCAGGGAATCTTTCATATGTTTGATATATATATATATATATATACTTTTATTCTGAGCAGTCACAGTTTATTCACTGAGGTTTAAAGTAGCAAGTATACTGAACATAACGTATTCAGTGAAATTAATGGTAATTTCTTCAGGACCATTGTGATTGTGCGAAACATAACAATACAGCAACAGCATAAACAGACCATATATGTAAAGTTCAACTCAACAAGAATGTAAGCTAAGTGCAAAAATATGACAAATACTAACAGTACTTAAATGGATTATTTAGCACAAATAAGAAGGTGCTAAGCAGAGTTATGCAGTTGTGTACTCCTAAATTTGAGTGCAAACAATGGTCTGTAATTAATAAACTGTTCCATTAGCAACAGGAAGTGTATAACGTGTCCAGTAGCAGTGATAGTCAAAAAACCGTGGGATCATACTAAGGTGGGTTTTAGAAAGGGCCTTCATTAGCAGGAATGTGTTGAGTAATCTGACTACCACAGTTAAGAAGCTGTTACAGTATGGTCTTGGTGGCACAGATGGTCTGCTACCTTCTGCCAGGAGGTGAAGAGTTCATTATAGGGGTGGAAGGGTGATGATGGCCTTGTGAATGCAGTGGTAAATGGTGTGACTAATGAGCAGAGAGACCCCAATGATCTTATCATTGTTCTAACAAACTGCTTTAGCATATTGCAGTTAGTGACAGTCCTAACCAGACCAGCAGCTGGTCAGGATGCTGTCTATTATCCTCTTCTAGAAAGTTATGAAGATGGAAGAGAGAACTCCAGGTGAGACTCACAAGAACCTGGAACGTTTTGTGAAGCTTGATCGAGCTTGATTGATTTAACCCTTCTGAAGTTAACATTTTATTCATTTATTCATTCATTCTTCAGGTTCAGTTACTGCTTTATCCTGGTCAGTGTTATCCTGTTCAGAGCCAGTCCCAGTGCCACTTGGACAAAGGTAAGAGAACTCATACTGCATGGGACATCAGTCCACTGCAGGGCCATGCACACACAATCTCAAGGTAATCTGAACTGCTGTCATGTTTTTCATGATGTTTTTCAGAATACTACTAGTTGAAAGAGTGTGTCTTCTTACTCATCATCAATTGTTCCTCTTGCTATGTTTAAAGTGCAGTAAATGGTAAAAATGTACCATCAGAATGACATTTTAGAGATAATGTCATATAAAAAATACCAATGCTATTACAATATCCAAATTATTATTATAAGTATCAGTAGACATACAGTACTTACAATAGAGTGCCCGTTTTCTTTTTGGTTGTTGTGAGATTTCAATTATTTTATAACATAAACCTTGACTACATATGTTGTTATAAGAAGCATGTGTATTCGACATATTCCCTCATAAAAGATTACAAAAGGAGCAATATGTATGTAAATTGGGGGGGGGGTGGGTTTGTAATTAATTAATTTCCTAATCCAAGCTGTAGGCATATAGGTTTGGATCATGCTTCAATATGATGAGCCAAGTATAGGAAATTGTTAGCATTATATTCTGTATGCTAAATCTAGCATTAGATCAAGCATACCAATTAGATAAGCCATCATTATATCATATAAGATACAACAGAATATTCATTCATTCATTCATTCATTTTCTACTGAAATCAAAACTAATTTATGTGACGTGACATACGGCTAAGTACGGTGACCCATACTCAGAATTCGTTCTCTGCATTTAACCCATCCAAAGTGCACACACACAGCAGTAAAAACACACACACACCATGAACACCCACTCAGAGCAGTGGGCAGCCATTCATGCTGCGGCGCCCGGGGAGCCGTTTGGGGGTTCGGTGCCTTGCTCAAGGGCACCTCAGTGGTGGCCAGCCCGAGACTCAAACCCACAACCTTAGGGTTACGAGTAAGACTCTCTAACCATTAGGCCACGGCTTCCCCTTGTATATGATAAATGTATCTGACAAATTCTACAAGCAATATTGCTAAATAATTTATCAACATCTAGCTAGCTGCTTGTGTACCAAAATGTTGAGCTAGTTGTGCATTAGCCTAAAGTTTTTAATTTTTTAACATTAGATTTTCTTTACCACTTACCATCTCTCTGCTGGTTCCTTTTTTCCTTTTTTTTCGTATTTTTTTGTTTTCTCATTTTTTCCAGCTTTCAGACACTGTTAAAGCTTTTACTGTAACAGTAATTACAGTAGAGCCATTTATAAGCAGCAGAGTTGCCAGTAAAATACTTCAAATACAGAAAATACACATATAATATAAGGTCAACATGAATATTTTTACCATTCTCACCACTGCCAAAAATGTTACATATCCCACTATACTGCATTGTGTTTTCTGGTCATTTTTAAGTGTAAAATTATAAAAGAGTTAGTACCTTTAATAGAATGTGTGAGAATCAGTAAAATGAACATACTGTACAAATTACAGTACATTTGTTTGCATAGGCTTATAAGAAAACATAAGGATGAGCAAACTGATCACATAATCCTCCCCACTGAAGCAGGTAAACAGAAAAGACATTTGTTTGGAGAGTACTGAGAGGTGATTGTGTGAAGTCCATTTGCTCCCATTCACCAGTGTCAACATTATTCTCACCTGTCAGGTTGATAGAACCTCAAGAATAGGACATTTTCAACATAATAAGCAATGGAACTATAACAAACTAACAATGGTCACTGTCAAGCCCTCACCTCAAGTTGCAGTGAGACATGTGTGGGTGAACCACTACACAGAAGCAGAGACCAAATGTAGGCAGACTCAGAGAACATAAGAGGTTGGCAGAGTGGCAATGACAGACTTATGGAACATAACTATGAACAGCAACTACATTACATTAACTTATTATAACCTTAAAAATTACTTAAGATTGGAAGAAGCTTAATTTGTATATTCAAAAATCCATTCAAGTTCACAGTAAATTTCTACAGCCAAAGCTAGATGTAAGTTCTATATCACATATCTACTTTATTATTACCAAATTCTATCCATGCTTATAATATATTAATAATATAAAGAATAATTACAATTGTATTCCTTTGTGTAATACACAATATACTATATGTTTTAGAACAACTGTTTTTTTTTCTTGAACATTTGTTAGTGATAATGGAACTCATGTCCAAATTTATTAAGATAAATCTACTGTTAATGGTATTCATTTTGTAGTCTGAATGTTTGAATCATTGCTGATAATGAGGGAGCAGTAAAAGCAAGCATGGCATCAAGTTTTGAATAAAAGTGCTACTGTATATAGGGCCAAAAATGAAGGAAATTCATTTTAGATATAACTCAAATGGTAAACTATGCATTATATACCATATACTATAAAATGATATTATATTATAAAATTTTTCACTAAACAGAATTGATCGATCTGTGTATTGTACCTCACATCATTGACTTGCACTATAACCTCCATAAAAATATCTTGTATGATTGTTTTAGCCCAAAATTGCATCCATGTGCACAAAGAATCCAAGTACACATTCTAGACACCAGAGACATACAGTGTATGAGGCAGGGAATGTGGTGGCAGGTTTTTCTGACATTAGCAGTGAATGTAAGAACTTTGTTTATCCACAGTGGATGTCAGAAAAACTGTCCAGAGTTAATCCACAGAAACCTATTGGTTCTGACAGGTTGTGCTGATCAGCTTTCAGATGTCCTATTAAATATCTCCCTGAGCAATGCAGTTGTCCCTGTGGGCGGCATATCTGTGCCAAAGAAATCATCTATGTCCTGCTTCAATGACTACTTGCTCATGTTAATTGCCATCAAACATATTAAATAAGGAATTGTAATAAAAAACTATGCTGACTATTTCTAAACATCATTAAAGTGCGATCGCTGTGAAAACCATAATATTTAAAAGAGAAGCATTTTTGCACAGTAATTGTCTTTGTAATGATACTCATAAAAAGTCTGTTTATCTATCACACAAATATATAATCAGTTAATCACTCCGTCTTATTAACAGTATAAGTGGTGAGATGCTGATTCTGCCTCTTTCTATGCTGTCATAGCAAGACCTGCATTATAATCACAATATACACCATTTAAGACACTCTATGCATACACTTCTCTTATAATAACTCATAATAATCTGTTCTGAGTCTTTCACTTACTGTGCCTGTCCTAAACCTCTGGACCTTTCAGAGTCATCCAGTTGATCTTCACCTGTTCTGTTGCTACTGCTTCTCTTGACTTTAGACTAACATACTGATGTTTCCCACTGGGAAAGTGACTTCCACATCATACGTCCTGCTGAAGTAAATTACCTCAGCTGAAATTTTGTGCACACACATTTAAAATATAGAATTTTCCAACCCATTGTCAGACATAAATCTGTTTTCTGTCAAACACATCTAGATTTCTGTACAGCTGCTCTATGTCAATGTATATTGTTGGAAGCATAATAAATAAAACCAAATTGAATTTAATAATTAGATTTTATGATGAATCAGGTAATTGCTTAGGGCCCTGAGTTCTGAAGGCTAAATTTAATTCAATTCAAGTTTATTTGTATAGCACTTTTTACAACTGACATTGTCACAAAGCGGCTTTACAGAACATAAACACAGAACAAAAGGTTAATATAAGAAATAATATAAAAAATAATAAAACACAGAATTCAAGATTAATATTAGATAAATTTAAATGTGTATGTATTTATCCCGAATGAGCAAGTCTGAGGTGACTCAGTGGCAAGGAAAAACTCCCTAGAATTGAAGGAAGAAACCTTGAGAGGAACCAGACCCAAAAGGAACCCATCCTCATATGGGTGACAGTGGTTGGTGTGATTATAAATATACAGTCCGATAAATGTTGTATTGATGTAAAAGACCACATGGTGTTCACATCTCCTATATAGTATCGCAGTCCAACTGGAGCTGGTAGATCTCTAGATGCCTCAGGATTTTCACAGAGTCAGCCTCATTTCAGTGGAGGTCCAAAATCTTCATTGCATGGAAGACAAATCGGAGCTTGTACAATTTCTGGAGGCCTCTGGATGGGTAGAAAGAAAGAAGCAGTGGAGAGGGATTAACATAGCTGCTGTTCATAATGTTTGCAAGTCTGATGTATTAGTGCACAATATTATGGGATGTATTATGTGTACGCCTGACTAAAGAGATGAGTTTTTAATCTACATTTAAACTGGGAAAGTGTGTCTGAGCCCCGAACACTATCAGGAAGACTATTCCAAAGTTTGTGAGCTAAATACGAAACCACCTTTAGTAGACTTAGATATTCTGAGAACTGCCAGAAGTCCTGAGTTTTGTGATCTTAGAGAGCATGAAGGATTGTAACGTGTTAGAAGACTAGTTAGATGCATGGCAGCTAAACCATTAAGAGCCTTGTACGCAAGTAGCAGCAGTTTGTAATCAATTCTAAACATAACTGGTAGCCAGTGTAGAGATGATAAAATTGGGGTTATATGGTGTAGCGTCTGGTACAGGTCATTTAGATTTCATGTCTAAGGCACCCTAAACTTCGGCATCTAATCTTCAATCAACCGATGAGCAACCCAGTTTTGGGTTGAATGACTGGAGCCTACACAAAGACCAGATAACCCCATGCCGCTTCTCTGATTGAACTCATAGGGGCCCTCAACCAGAACACACACACACACACACACACACACACACACACACACACACACACACACACACACACACACACAACACAATGAGACATTCCTTTTACTAATAAAACAAGTACTGTAGATAAGATACTCTAAGATTCTTATTCTTATAACCGTGTTGTAATGTGTTTCTTCTGTTAAGGCTTGCCTGACTTAAAATTATTTGCTCCTTACTTTCCTGGCAGGGGCATATTTTATTCATGTGTCAGAACACAACACTGTATTAACATCAGTTAATTTTTTTTTTTACTTTGATTACTGATCTGTGTATGTAATGTACCGCTGCCTTTATACCGTCATTCCCTTTCATGTTTAGTATCCAAATGACCACAAAATTATTGGTTACTCATTTTTCAAACAATGGTGTAATTTATTTGAGCACGAAAGGCACCATACCGTCTTAATACACCTTGGATAAAACTTTAAAGTCATCTAAAAGTTTGATAGCTAAACCACGCCAACAGACACCTGAAACAAAGGGAGTTTTTCCCTCCGAAATCTCAAGCCGTAGTATTGGTCAGCATCAGATACAGATAGGATGATTCTCAGCTTGGCAATATTTCTAAGATGGAAGAAGGCTGTAATTGTAGAATGGGAAATATGATTTTCAAAAGACACGTTGCTGTCTAATATAATACCCATGTCTATCACTGTTGAGCTACTAGTAACAGTAAATGGAAGTTGAATTGTGAAAGCTTCTGTGTACTGGTTTTTGATCGATAAATAGTATTTCTGTCTTATTTGAGTTTAACAACAGAAAATTACAGGTCATGCAATATTTTATCTCTCTAATGCACTCAGTTAATTTCAACAATTTAGCTATTTCATCTGGTTTTGGTGAAATATATAACTGTGTATCGTCAACATAACAGTGGAAACTAATCCCATGTCTTCTAATGATGTCCCTAATGGAAGCATGCATATCGAGAAAAGCAGAGGTCCTAGAACTGATCCTTGAGAGACCCCATAATTAACTGGCAATAAACTGGACGATTCACCATTTAATTCTACAAAATGGTATCAATCAGACAGGTAGGAGCTAAACCAACTTAAAGCTTGTCCATGAATACCTGTGTAATTTTGTAAGCGATCTAGGATAATGTTATGACTATAGATTAGTGTAGAAGGCAGCAATAAGGTCAATTAGAACTAATAGGGACATGCAGTCTTGGTCCGAAGCTAGGAACAAGTCTTTTGTAACTTTCACGTTAGTGAAAGTGCAGTTTCTGTGCTATGATGGTGTCTGAAACCTGGCTGAAACTCTTCAAAGATATTGTTCTCCTGTAAGAAGGAGCTCAGTACCTTTTCTAGTATTTTAAACATAAACAGAAGATGTGAAATAGGTCTGTTATTTACTAGTTCATTGGGATCTAAATTCTGTTTCTTAATGAGTGGCCTAATAACTGCCAACTTGAAAGATCTAGGGACGTGACCTAAAGATAGCTAGGAGTTAATAATATTAAGAAAAGGCTCAGCAGCTTTATGTAACACTTTTTTCAGTAATTTACTTGGAATGGGGTCTAGTGAACAAGTTGATTTAGCTATAGTAATAAGCTTATCTAACTCTTCCTGTCCTGTACTTGTAAAGCAATGTAGTTGTGAGTGTAGAACTTTAGGTGAGACTGGGTCACGAGATGCTCTCATATGTTGAACAATTATTTTGTTCCTGATGCTTTCAATTTTATCAGTGAAGAATCTCATAAAGTCCTGTGAAGGAATGTTGTATGTTTAGATCTCGTTTTTTTTTGTTGTTGTTGTTGTTGTTAATCTAGCCACTGTGCTAAATAAAAACCTGGGATTGTTCTGGTTATTTTCTATGAGTTTGCTCAGTGCTCAGCCCTAGCAGCTTTTAGAGCCTGTCTATAGTTGGATATACTGTCCTTTATATGCAATTATAAAAACCTCTAATTCAGTTACACGTTGCTCTCTTGAGTGTTTGAGTATAACTAGATTAGATTAGATTAGATTCAACTTTATTCAACTTTATTGTCATTGTGCATAAAATTGAATCTAATCTAATCTAATCTAATCTAATCTAGTAACTATTATACCATGGTGCAAGTGTTTTGTCTCTAACCTTCTTTAATCAGTTGGGGGCAACAGTGTCTAATGTGCTAGTGAATATAGTGCAATTAGTCATTACATCTAGATTGTTTAAGGGTACAGTAAGAAGTTGAGACAGATCAGGCAGGTTATTTGTGAATCTGTCTTTAGTGGTCGGAATAATTGTTCTACTGAGTCGATAACGTGGTGAGACACAGTTTGTTCTACAGGTAGTGTGTACAGTATGAGGTACAGTAATGGTCTGTGATGTCATCACTTTAAGGTATGATATCTATATCAGTGACATCTATTCCGTGTGATATTAAATTTAGCATATGATTAAAACGATGAGTTGCTCTAGTCATGCTTTGTTTAAGCCCAAAAGCATCATTTGTATCGTCAACGTGAATGTTAAAATCTCTTACAATTAAAGCTTATCAAATTATCAAAATTAACCAATAGGTCTGAAAGAAAATCTGGAAATTCTCTAAGAAAATCAGAAAGCTCCCCCTGAAGTCTGATGTTAAAGTCCAGGAAAATCACCCAACTCACTAACAAAGGTTTGTTTTAAAATACAACTCTTTTTAAATTGTAGAGTTTAATTTAAAATGCACCATGACTGAAAATATGATGGCCATATCCCTTATAGTAAAATGTGGCATAAACATATAATCCACATAGATACATTCATTTGGATACTGCTTGGATTCTGAATCTTTTGATATAAATCATTAATGACCCTGATGCTCATACTGAAGATCCTTTCAACACATAGTGCTGATTTTATATCGTACAGTTGTGGAAAAGTAATGATTTATAATCAGACTATTCAATGTCACACAGAAAGATTCATTTTAAGTCTACTGTACTACATATGACTCGAATGCACTCCACAGCGAGAGTTTAAAAACTGCTGCGTCTTTGTTTTTATAGAGACGTGGCTCAGCAACAGAGTTCCGGACACGGCCATTCAGCTAGTTGGGCTCACCACATTTCATGCGGACAGGAATGCAGATCTGTGCTGAGAGATATTCATGCAAATCTCAAATCAGTGCTCCCATATTGCTCATCAATATGAGGACTTTGCAATGAGAGGGGAACACACGCTGGATCTTGTTTACACAAACATTCCCGGTGCGTAACGTATAGAGCCCTGCCCCCACCTTGGCTACTCAGACCACATCTCTGTTATGCTAATTCCAGCAAACAGACCACTCGTCAGAAGCTCTAAACTGGTACTGAAGCAGAAGCCACCTCTGCTCTTCAGGAATGCTTTGAGTGCACTGACTAGAACATCTTCAGCGAGGCTGCAACACGGCATCAGTGACCAGCTACATACGTCTCCAAGACCATCACCACCTGCTCCAGCCAGAAGCTGTGGATGACTGCTAAAGTGCATGCGCTGCTGAAGACTAGAGACCTAGACTTCAGAACAGGGGACAGGGCAGCCATAAGGACAGCAAGGGCCAAATTGCCCCAAGCTATCAGAGACGCAAAGTGCGCACATGCCTAGTCTGTCTCAAAGAAGTCTACAGTGTCCTGCCTCAATGACTATCGTCCCGTAGCACTCACACCCATTGTAATGAAGTGCTTGGAGATTGAACCATATCATCAAGTGGTGGGTCTCATCAGCAAGAAACAGCTAACTGCCAGGTGTAGAGCTAACAACCTGTATTTGAACGTTGAAAAAAACTATAGAGATGGTTGTTGACTTTGGGAGAGCACAGAGTGACCACTCTCCGCTAAACATCGACGGATCATCTGTAGAGATCATCAAGCGCACCAAATTTTTTGGTGTTCATCTAGTGGAGAACCTCACCTGGTCACTCAACAGCAGCTCCATCACCAAGAAAACCCAGCAGCGTCTCAACTTCGTATGAAGGCTGAGAAAAGCCCATCTCCCTCCTCCCATTCTGAACATGTTCTACAAAGGGACCATTTAGAGAATCCTGAGCGGCTACATCACTGTATGGTTTGGAAATTGCACCATCTCGGATCGCAAGACCCTGCAGAGGATAGTGAGGACAGCTGAGAAGATTTCTGCACATGCAATATAGAACATAAAGTATTCAAACTGGTCGGCACTGCTTTTGTGTATTGTCTTTTGTGCATGTCATGTATTGTTTGTTTGCCTGTCTTTCATGGCTCTCAAGTTTTGAAGACAGGCAAGAGTGACATCGCTAAACCGGTGGTTTTCTCTGTGGGTGAACGAGCATGATGCTGAACAATTCCAGGATATGCTAGACTATTGTATCTGGGTAAGATTTAACGCAACAACCAATGAAAAACATTGGTTGTTGCGTTAAATCTTACCCAGGTACAATAGTGCTATTTGTAGGCTGATTGGCTATTATATAGCCTCTTTTTTTTTGATTGGCTGATAAGTGCCAGGCTCGACTAAGAAGTCCAGGGGAGATCCGCTTGATTCCTGCACGGTTCCATAGAGACAGCGGTGCGGACTGATACATTTTGGGAGCTGCGGCATATTAACTATATGATAAATAGTCAGTTTTTCGGTGTGAGAAATACAATGTGTTGTGGGAGAGTGTGACAAAAGACCCAAATGCGTGACTGTCACTTGACAGCCTTGAACTGTCCTTTGATTTTGTCTTGCACTGTTTGCACCAGGTTGCACAGATGCTGTTTATGTGGCTAGGATGAGCTTAGTGCTTAGCTCTGTTTTTGTTCTATGTAGCACCATGGTCCTGGAGAAATGTTGTCTCATTTTACTGTGTACTGCAACAGCTGTATATGGTTTAAATGACAACAAAAGCTTCTTGACTCTTGACTTGTATTGAAACAGAAAGGCTAATTATTTTGTTTTTACTACACAATGAAGGCATTTAGGTTTGAGAAGAAAAGTCTAACATAATGCATCTTTTATTTTCTTATATTTGAATGTAGATGTGTTTTAAAACACTAAGAATATGGCACCTTTTGTTTATGTCCACTTATCTTTCAAGTAAACAAAATATTGGAATATGTGTTTTTTAGCTGCCCAGTAGTGACCTGTTAAATTGTTTAAACAATTAGGATTCATCTGTAAAGACTGCATTGTATTGATAAAAAGGATAAACCAACATGGAGACCAATAGCTGTGTATGGGAGAAAAGCAAGGCACTTTGAAGCTGAGGAAATTGGAAAAATCAATCATGGACAATAATTGCCAATACTGCAATTTGGGATGGCCTGAAAGACAAGGAAACCACTGAGTTTTATTGACTGATGAGACCAAAGTTATGAAAAGGCCAAAGTGTGGAGAAATAAAGAATCTGCTCATTACCCACAAGATACCGGCTCATCAGTCAAACACAGTGGAGGCAGTGTCATAGCTTGGGCTTACTTAGCTGCTTCTGGAAGGAGCTCTCTAAACTTTATAAAGGATGTAACTCATGATAGTAGCAAACTCACTTGAAAAGAAACATTCTTTACGCCAATTTACAAAAAAAAAAAAAATGCATCCAGTCTAATACTTCAGCTTGCAGCAAGAGAGTGATCCAAAACACACTGCCAACTCAACAAAGGACTTCATCAGGGGGGAAAATGGAAGGTTTTAGACCAAATTGAGCATGCATTTCACCTCCTGAATAGCAGACAGAAAAACAAACAAAATGCAAAAGAAGCTGTACAACAAGCTTGGAAAATAACAAAAGAACAATACAACATCTTGGCGAGTCACCAAATTGATAGCTATTGCAAGCAATGGTTATGCAACCAAATCTTTATATATATTTTCATTTACTTTATCTGCTCTAATTCTACTATTCACATAAAATTGGCTGCTCCACCACAAAATATTCAATGTTTTAACACATCCAGATGTAAAAGGAAAATAAAGCTGAAATTCTGACCTTTTAGTACTGTATATTTATCTTTTGATTTTAAACCCAGTTGTCTTCAGTGTATAGGAAAAACAAGAGAATTAGACTTCCTGTTCCAATACTTTCACAGGAGCGCATACGTAAAACTGAAATTGATTCTATTAAACAGAATCGACTGTCAACATAATATAATTAATTTATTTTTTATTGATGGGTTTTTACTTTCCACACATAATTTTTCTCCATGATTAATATATTTTTACTTTTATATATTAATATAAAATTCTTTATTGTCATGCAAATTTGTTTTACATTTTTGATTTGATTTAATGGATGATTATTTTACAGGATTCATTTATTTTTACATAAAAATTTTCACCTTTGGTTTTTATCAATTACCATTCATCATAATAGTTTTATCACATAATTGTCACATGCAATATCAGGGGATCCTTTTTGTATGTGTGACACATAGAACTTACATAATGATCACACATGATCCCAACTTCTCACACTCAGTTACTGAGTTTTATATTAACATATAGTTATCTTTGAACATGTGGGCCATAGCACTAGAGTGCCACCCAAATTAGTCACAGAATTTTCATTAATCAGAATTATTTTGACCAAAGGTGAATGCCCTTACATCTACTGACCCTAAAATTAATTGAGAGGATTTCAAAGGGCACTGAAGCAGATCCCCTGATATAGCCATCTACTTTATCTTACCCAGCAGTGAAAATCTGCAGCACAGACAATGATTTAGTGTCTGGGCTCAGAGAAAAGGTCAAAGCTCTATATCACTGCAGAAGACCCCCCTTCAAATACCTTACAGCTTCAGCCCTGGGTTCATTCTCATGAACTATGTCCATGCAGAAGTGATGATGTAGGATCAGTGTTCTGTGAATTTGAAAGAAAAAAGAAAAAAGGCACAAAGCAAAACTGAAACAGGTCCAAAAACTAATATATTTCTATAATATTTCTTTTAAATGTGCTATAAATACAAGTCCAGAACACCTAGAACCCCATGTTTCTTTTGACTATGCCACATTTCATTTTGTCCAAAAGAGCAATGGTTTTAACAGTTGTATTATTTTCAACTTATCGATTTCACAGTTAGTCCACTGGAGAAGTGATCAATTTTAGACACAGAGCACCAAAATCTATGAAGGTCTAAACTGGGGAATTTTTTATATTGCACTTTTACAGCAACAGTACATATCGGCTTGCTCTTTACTGCTACTTTTGTATTTTTTTACTCAGTTTCTGTCACAGAGATAACAGCAAAGATGGCCTTTGTCAAAGATTATTTTAATGATAATTCCTATTAATGAATTTATCTTCATTAACCACTTCTTGGTGAAGGATGTTGTGAATACAAAATCTATGCTGAAAAAAAAATCCTATGAACAACACCTACAACCAGGGGGGAGGAAACCAGAGAACATGAGGAACAACAGTAAGTCAAGCTCAGGTTCATGTTATCCAGTCATAATTTCATTTCTGCAGAGGAACAGTATCTGGTAAAAAGTGTAAAATGAACAGTAATTGAATTAAATGTGATCACTCTGTTCTCCCTGAATATCCAGTATGTTAAAATCTTTAGTTCTACAGATTTCAGCTGAGTTTTATCTTCACAGCTGTGACAAGGCACTTTCTTGTGAGTAAGTCTCTCTGCTTAATGTTGTGCTTTTGGGTTGAGAAGTGTACATCGCTACAGTAGACTGTATCTTTAGCATGTCTTTTTGTTTAAGTAATCTTTCTTCAACCATGCAGGCCATGTAAGACTCCCTCTAGACAACATCTCTCATCCACTCCAAAGTGCCTTTTAGAATTTTTCAGCCTGTTGAAAAGAAATAATTTAAGTGCTTGGATATTGTTTTAAAATGTAATTAGTATGTTAGACATTGTATGAAAAATTTAACTGCAGCTGGGAATAAATCTGGGGAGTGTGATGAATATTGCATATGAATTGCATGAAAATTGTTAATATATAAGCAGTGTTGTGCTAGTTACTAAAAAATAGTAACTAGTTACAGTTAACTAATTACTTCATTCAAAAAGTCAATTACGTTATTGATTACTTACACCAAAAAGTAACGCGTTACTGTTAAAAGTAACTTTTTAGTTACTTTTTTAAAGAACGTTCTTTAATGTTCCCATTAATGCCCTTTTATGCGTTATGGTCTATACAAACACAAAACCAGACATCACAAGTATCCCGGATGTTCCGGGAGTCTCCCGCAATTGATACCGGCTCCCTGATGCCCGCAAATTAGTTACAATCTCCCAGAATCTAGAGCGAGCGAGCAAGAGAGCGACAGAGACAAGTATTCAAGTGTGTGCTCCAAACCTTGTAGCGCGCGGTAGAGACGGAGGGGGCCAATCCTGATTGGCCTGTTTCGGTAAGTCAACCAATCAATTGTCAGTGTGGGCGGGCTATAGCCCATGTGTTTCAGAATTACTGCCGCACATACTGTACTTGAATAAATGGAAACACGCCCGTCTTCTTCGTGTTTACAGGTTGGCATCCACCAATCCTACAATGCGTCACTGCTGTAAACAGGTTAGGCTGTAGGCTACACTTTAGCCAAAATTAATTAATTTAAAAAAGTAACGAGTAACGCACCATATTGTAACGGTAACGGAGTTACTTTATTTAAAAAATACTATATCACTATAGCACTATATCACTGCATTGTTACAATTTAGTAGAGCCAAATCTATAAATGCTGAAAAACTGAAATAACATTGTCAATAATCTGATTATTATTGGTATCTAAAGAATGGAACCTATTAAGTGTTTATTATCTATACTAGTGTTGAACTGGACTATATTAGCCACAACCAGCAGAGAACCATCATCGAGTGAGTTTTTTTAAAAAATATGTTTAAGTATTTTAACACTGCCACTGTAAAATCATCTGATTCTTAAACACATGCACAAAAAAAACAGATTAAACATACTTCTATGTGTTTAATAAATCCATTGCTGAATTCAGTGAGTACAATAACCATTTAAATTTTTTTATGTCATGGAGTTACTGCAACTCATTATAAAGTTTTGCCAAGCAAAATGTTTAGTTTAAACCAGCCAGCTTACAGAGTCCATGAAAAATGTTACATTATTTATTTTAATTAACCCCAATACACTCAAGTGAGTAGATTTTTCTAACTCACTGCATTTAAAAATAAATGTCATATGTAATTAACATGGGTTACAGAGACATTACCACGAGTGATAACAGGCAAAATATCTTGAAGATTAATTTTAAATAAAGAAGCTAAACAGTCAGTTTTCTTACTTCCAGCTTCAAGACAATGTCAAATATGAAATGTTTGCCGGAGTATTATTGTATATTATTCATCAGTCTTTGTGAAATTCAATATTTTAGCCAATCAAATGATCATGTATCTCATTGCAGTATCACTTTGTTCATTCAGTAAACTCAGTGCAGCATGCTGTAATATTCTCCTCACCAAAGAGCTAACATACCCACTGAAGCCTTTGTGTTGAATAGTGTATGTTAGCTGTTCTGGTACTCACTGTTTTAATAGGAAGAAAGAGGACAGCAGGCTTTACTGGGAGAGAATTGAGTGTGATCAGGTGTTTTTTGCACAGAAAAAATCTCATTGTTTATTAGTCAGTGCGATCTTAGTTTTTCCTGCCTGAATGCAAAGCTTATGATGATTGGTAGAACTCACAAAAGAGAATCTCTTCTCCAGCTGCCAATTACAGTAGTAAATAAGGAATGAACGCCAAACTTTGACATATCGGTGTCAATCAGAATCGGTTGAAGTTCATAAGTTTATTTAAAGCTCTTTTTTAATATTTGCTTTCATGTGTTGTTTATAAGTCTAGCTAGTTAGTTGTCACTTCTTTCTTCAAAATCTTAGATGCTTTTTGGGCCACAATTACAAAATGAAGATTAAAAGTTAAGATTTCAATTTAAGGGATCAAAAAAGGGTTATTTTAGCTGCCTTACAATAAAAATTATTGGCTGTGTTTGTTATTAGTCGTTTTATTATAATAAATGTATTTGACTCTGAGTCCATGTGAAAGAGCGATCACATATCATGTTATTAATATAAATCCATTGTTTGTTAGAAAGTTTTGCTTTCCCTTTCTGAAAACCATCAGCCACCACTGTTATATACATATATTCAATCATATCATTTTACAGTCTGAAAACTCACACAAGTGTATGCTTGAAATAGCTTGTAGTTTGCAATTTGCAAGTTCTCATATGAAACCTTAGCTTTATCATGAATGTTTGTTTACTATCATTCACCTTAGAAACTATAACAACAAATTGATGAACAGAAATTGCACATTCACACCTATGGGCAATTTATGGTATTCTAAAACTACTTTTGGACAGTGAGAGGAAACCAAAGAAACCGGAAGAAAAAATGTAGACACAGGAAGAATGTACAAAACACAGAGGATCAAACTGAGTAGGTTGGAAAAAACTGAGTAGGCTTTAAAACAAACTATAACTTCTTCTGTATAATATTCTATAACTCAGAAGCAGCTTAGTTACAGGGATAGAACAGATTTCTCCTGTCATGATCATATGAGTCATGATCACTGTTCACCTAAAGCCACTGTAATCAGTGCTTATGGTCATTTTAACCTTCACCCAATCCTCTCTCAAAAGTCATGCATGGTCGTAATAAATCATTTATTTTGGTGTCAGTATCACATAGCAGTTTTGGTTGTCAGTAGCAGTAATTTTATTCGAGGGGGTAAGAGTGTGTTTTTTTTTTCTTGCCTGACAAATCTGGCCCTGTGCATGGCTAACACAACATAACTGTAATTATTGTAAGTATATATCACTGACAGGATAGCTATCATTTTTCTATCATTACTAATAACAGAATTTATGACTGTCAATCATAAACCTGACTTAAATATTATGCAGAAATAATAGCTTATGAAATGGCCAATGCAAGCATGGTGGTTCTCAAGTTGAAAGCTCATAATCACTATTAAAACTATTTATTGTACTAAAAACTTTATACAAAACAGGCTTTTAAAAGAAAATGTTTATAAAGGTACATTAAAATATGTTTGGAACATTTCTCTATT
Organism: Tachysurus fulvidraco; assembly: GCF_022655615.1. Lineage (NCBI taxonomy): Eukaryota > Metazoa > Chordata > Actinopteri > Siluriformes > Bagridae > Tachysurus > Tachysurus fulvidraco. Next base: position 17,741,570 of record NC_062530.1, on the reverse strand, counting down.
GTCCAGAACAGATCAGAGATACTGTTTTCTTCTAACAATATAAGGCCAGGATCGAATTTGATTTGATCCAAAATAATTTTGATCTTTCATGCCCTGAATTTGAAAGAAGTTGACTGAGAACAAAATTATGGTTTCCATCAAGATCAAGATATGCTTTTATATATCAAATTAAAGCTGTTGTACCTCTAATTTACTTCAGTATAACTGGTCTTTGGATGTGTTAAAGTTTTCACAATTACTTAAAACTTCTAAATGATTTATTTATTTATTTATTTATTTATTTATTTATTTATTTATTTATTTTGTAAAAATAAGTCCATTTCTCAGAAACTAGTTTTTGATGGGTATAAATTATACAATAGGGTTTATAAAAACACTTTTATTTTCAGATCAAAAATTATCAGTAAGACCTTCCGAAAGAATCATCTGAGGTCCAAATCTCACATTTTTTACTCAGAAGTTCTAACTGACAGAACATGCAGTGACCTTTAGAGAAAGTCTGACTACCTAATGATCTTCCCAACTCACTCTTAAGATGGAAACATTTATATTTCAGAGTGAACTGAGATAACAAGGTCTTGACTACAACACCGGTGGCTGAAATGTAGAGATTTTCCTTTCAATCTTGTGGTCCGTCTACGGCCTCTGATTTCCTGAGCAGCAGGTTGAGGCACCCTGATGCTTCTGACCTTTCTTTCACATGGTTGCTATGATACCCTGTAAGTGTGGATATGCCAAGTCACTCACTAACACAGCTTTGACGTTTATGCTTTCATCTGCAACTTTAGATTTTGTTTTTATGAATCTGAAGTAGCATACTTCACATTTAAACCCCAGTTTTAATCATTAATCACTGAATAGCTCTTTGAAACACACCCACAAGATCTAAAAAAATGGTTAAGTTGAACTACAACAAGGTAATAACCAAATTATGCTGGCCTCTGCCCTCCTAAAAAAATACAAAAATGGTCCTCTCCCGCATACCCTTATTATCAACCATTTTGCTATGATGTTTTGTTGGTGATTTCTCTAATGGTTGGTATAGTGCTGTTGGAGGTGTACTTGCTTTTGTGATTAACAACATGCATTGGGAATTCCTATAAATAAATTTGACATCCTGTCTTCACTGCCTGCTTTCTCCTACTTCAGGTCATGAAGAGGGAAATATCAAGGCCAACATATCCTAAGATCAAAGGTCTTCATTATCTGTCTGAATGCTGGCATTTTTGCAAAAGGTTTGACAAGAGAAACCTTCTTTCTCTGAGTGTAACTCTGACTCACTGTGCTGACTCACACTGATGTCTTTTTATCCACCAGTTCATGCATTTTGTATCTACAATGCTACGGGCGGCGAGGAAAATGAAGAGATACAATAAAATTAGTGTGCATTTATGCCATTTATTTAACAGCCAATTAGAGAAGTACATTGGTTCACAATTAAGAAGCAGAAAACAAAATGCACTGTAGGATATCTAACACTATAGGCAGGAGTGAGAATAGTAAAGAGTGAGGGCTTTGAAAGCTTGAAATACTCATACTTCACCTGGGGTTAACAATTAATCCTTGATATTCATAATATAGGGTTTCACACTGTATATGCATAAATCCTAGGTTAACCTTTTTACTTGCATATTTACATTGTCAACAATCATGATTGGATAAATACAGAATGCCATGTCTCACACTTTTGCATCACCGAGAAAAAATTACTTCTTTTAAATTGAGAAGGACAATGCAGGGTTCCAGACTGCGCCTAAAATAGGCGCATTTGCGACTAAAAATATTATATTGCGACTGATATTTTTGCTGAGGTCGCCAATGGCGACCAATCAAATTTACACGTTATGATTATATTTTTTTACGTTATGTGCGTGTTCTGTGAACAGTAGCCTATCACATAATTTGTTGTGTTTACGTAATAAAATGAGATGCTGCGCGTGAACATTTCACTGAGTTAGAGCGCCAAAATACGAATGAGCAAACCGAGAATCACCTTTCCGCGCCAGAAAAACTTTGTCAAAACGAAAAATATAAGATTTTTTTAAACGATCCTCATCGAGCACCAACGCTGATGACACACCTGCTTGTAAAAAAGCAGGCTACAGCAGCTTTGCCACCACGTCCGCGAGAGAGAACGACAGAGACGGAGATCATCTTTCCGTGTCAGTCAATGAGCATCGTGCTGAAAGACATTTCAAAGCTTCTTGGATTCAAGAGTTCCCTTTCGAGGGAACTCGACACTGCGTCAGTGCTGACGCTATGGGAATGCTTCTTTGAGGAAGTTGTGTCTGAAGCTCTGTGTGCACACACGCCATTTAATGGCTCGGAAAGGACACGTGACGGAGCAATTACTCGCCAGTAAGTCCATATAAGGGCATCTACGTCACGCTGCTCCAGCTTTCTTTCTCTTCATCAAGCGCTCTGTGTGTGTGTGTCGTTTGTCTGTCTGTCAAGTGCAGGGAAAGAAAAAAAATAGGGAAAGACTAGGCAAAATGTTGCAGTCTAAGCACTTTAAGAGATGCGTGCATCCGTGCCCCCGCTTTATCACGGCGGGCGACGCGCATTCTCTTTGTGTGGTGTGTTTGGGAGAGGAGCATGCCCAGTCGGCTCCCGAGGGAGCCGGCTACGTGCATTGTGAGGGATTCCCTCTCCGCACGCTCCGATCCCGCCTGGCTGTATTTTCAGCTTCGGCTGCGCCTCGTGGTTCGGGTCCTGCGTCTGCCGGTTCCCAGGTTGAGTTAGCGGAGGCGGAGGTTGAGTTAACGGAGACGGGTGTTCCCCTTTCTCTTGCCCTCTCCCCTGACTCCGATCGCTCGGTTTCGCGTTCGGGAGCTCATGCTGCGATTTCTCCCAACCCGGAAGAGAGCATGCTGCTTTCCGCGTCCGGCTCTGAGGAGCTCGATGTCGAAGGGGAGGGGCTTTCCACCTCAGAACGGCCGACGCAATCAGTCGCGTTCGATGGAGCTCCTCGAGGTAATAACTCGGGCTGTTGAGAAGCTGAATTTAGATTGGCCTGAGGAGGTAGTTGGTGTCGTCCATTCTAAGCTGGACGACTGCTTTCTCACTTCAGGCCGTCAGCCACCTGCACGCAGGCGTCTGCCATTTCTTCCAGACCTCCATACTGAGGTATCGAGGTCTTGGAAAAATCCCTTTTCGGCGCGTGTATTTTCTCCAGCCATGCTTGAAGACCATGGGTATAGAACGATGCCGAGGGTTGAAGAGACGCTGGCCAGTTATCTCTCCCCTGCATCGCCTGCATGGAGAAAACCTGCCCTTCCATCCAAGCCATGTAGGACCACTCCGGCCATTGTGGGTAAGGCCTATGAGGCAGCGAGTCAAGCGGGTGCAGCGCTGCACACCATGGCGGTCTTGCAGGCCTACCAGGCTGATCTGCTAGCAGAGCTGGATGGCAGTGAAGGGCTGGGACCTCAGGCGGTGTCCGAGCTCCGCTGCGCCACTGACCTTTGTCGTTTCGGGGTCAGTGGGGCCTGTGTCGGCTCCCCTTTCTTGTGTGGATCTTCCCGGGTTCGCGCCTGCTGGTGCGCTGTTTCAGGGCACCCGGGAGGTCTGCACAAGTTTCACACCACTGTCAGGCAGCCTGGCAGCGTGGAAACTTCTGCCAGGGGTGTCTCAGCGGGTCCTGAATACTGTAGAAAGGGGGTACAGGATCCAGTTTTCCTCCCGTTCTCCGTGTTTCCAGGGTGTGTCCCACAAATGTGGGCGGGCACCAGGCGGTGTTCCTCAGGGAGGAACTCCTCTCACTTCTGGAGAAAGGGGCCATAGAGCATGTTCCCCTCCCAGAGCGGGACTCCGGCTTTTACAGCCGATATTTTGTTGTTCCCAAGAAAGACGGGGGGCTGCGTCCGATTCTGGACCTGCGGGCTCTGAACTGTACTCTGATGACTTACAAGTTCAAGATGCTCATGCTCAAGATGATCGTGTCCCAGATCAGATCCGAGGACTGGTTTGTCACGATCGACCTCCACATAAGCATTCCGCCAGGGCACAGGAAGTTCCTCAGGTTCACTCTCGGGGGCGAAATGTACCAGTATCGTGTCCTTCCTTTTGGCCTAGCTCTTTCACCACGCACGTTCACGAAGTGCATGGATGCTGCCCTGGCACCATTGCGTCTCCAGGGCATCCGTGTACTGAACTACCTGGACGACTGGCTCATTCTGGCCCAGTCGGAGGCTATGGCAGCCAGGCATCGAGATGCTGTGCTTGCCCACATGAGGTCCTTAGGAACCCAGGAAAGTGTGTGCTTTCTCCTTCTCAGAGAACCACCTTTCTGGGGGTGGTTTGGGACTCCACCACGATGCGGGCACATCTGTCTCCCACTCGGGTGGCCTCCATCTTGTCAGCGGTGAAAGCTATTCGGCTAGGCCACAGCCTCTCTGTTGCCGAAGCACAGAGGGTGCTCGGCCTCATGTCAGCAGCCGCCAACGTTATTCCTTTGGGTCTCCTCACATGAGGCCATTCCAGCTCTGGCTCAAGGGGGCGGGCTTTCATCCTCGAAGGCATCCCCTCAGGGTCATACAGGTTATGCGCCGTGGGCTTCGTACCCTCCTTATGTGGAAAAGACCCCGGTTCTTGGCCTTGGGTCCCATTCTAGGGGCGTGTCACCATCGCAGGACTCTTTCGACGGATGCCTCGCTCTCGGGCTGGGGCGCAGCCTTAGATGGCCGCCCAGCCCAGGGTCTATGGGAGGGCCCCTGTCTCTCATGGCACATAAATTGCCTGGAGATGAGGGCTGTGTTTCTAGCATTGCAACACTTTCTCCCACACCTCAAGGGCTGTCATGTCCTAGTGTGAACAGACAGCACCGCGGTGGTGTCCTATATCAACCATCAGGGCGGTCTGCATTCACGCCCCCTGTTCAGGTTGGCGTGGCAGATTCTGCTCTGGGCAGAGACCAGGTTTCTTTCGCTAAGAGCGGTCTTTATTCCAGGGCGTGTAAATCGGGAGGCAGACTTCCTGTCGAGGCAGGTGCTGAGGCCCGGGGAGTGGCGTCCTCACCCCCACGTGGTGGAGCGAATCTGGCAGATTTTCGGCCGGGCGGAAGTGGATTTGTTCGCCTCAGAGGAATAGACCCACTGTCCACTGTGGTTCTCCCTCTCTCACCCGGCCCCGTTGGGCCTGGATGCCCTGGTATGGACGTGGCCGAGGCTCCGTCTGTACGCCTTTCCCCCGGTAGCTCTGCTCCCGCAAGTCCTAGCCAGAGTTCACCACGACCGGGTCAACCTTCTCCTAGTTGCCCCCCGTTGGCCCTCTCGAGTTTGGTTCACGGACCTAGTCTCCCTCCTGAACGGCACTCCATGGGAGGTTCCCGTCAGGAGGGATCTCCTCTCTCAGGCGCAGGGGGCAATTCTTCACCCCCGCCCCGAGATGTGGAACCTTTGGGTCTGGCCCCTGAGGGGGACCAGCTCCTAGACGCAGGCCTCTCAACTGAGGTGACAGAGACTCTGCTGAATGCTAGGGCTCCCTCCACTAGAAAACTGTATGCTCTGAAGTGGAGGCTTTTTCGCCTCTGGTGTGACGAGCACTCTCAGGATCCAGTTCACTGCCCGGTTGGTACAGTGCTGGAGTTCCTGCAGTCTTGCTTTTCTCGGGGCCTGTGCCCGTCTACTCTAAAGGTGTACGTGGCCGCAGTTGCCGCGAACCACGAACCTGTCCTTGGGGCCTCCTTGGGTAGGCACCCTTTGGTCTCTCGCTTTCTGCGTGGTGTCAGGCGGCTGAGGCCTTCCTCTAGGCCACGCCTTCCTTCCTGGGACCTTTCTGTGGTCCTGGAGGGGCTGCTGGAAGCCCACTTTGAGCCCTTGGAGTCAGCCTCTGAGAAGTTTCTGACCCTGAAGTTGGCTCTGCTTCTTGCCTTGGCCTCTCTCAGGAGAGTCGGGGATTTGCAGGCTTTGTCAATCGCCCCCGCCTGCCTAGAATTTTCCCCCGGCATGTCCAAGGCTATCCTGCACCCCAGGCCAGGATATATCCCTAAGGTACCCAGGATGGTGGGATGTCCAATCATCCTGCAGGCCTACTGTCCCCCCGCCCCATGAGTCGGCGGAACAGGAGAGGCTGCACTTGCTTTGCCTGGTAAGGGCCCTGAGGACTTACGTCCACCGCTCTGGCTCGTGGCGTAACTCCTCTGCCCTTTTTGTCTGTTTTGGGGGCCGGAATAGGGGTAATCCGGTTTCCAAACAGCGCCTGGCGCACTGGGTGGTGGAGGCCATTACCCAGGCCTATGAGGTGTGCAGTCATGCCTCACCTCTTGGCATCAGGGCCCACTCCACTAGGGGTATCGCCTCATCCAGTGCCTTGTCCAGGGGTGTCCCCATTGAAGATATTTGTGCTGCTGCAGGATGGTCCTCTCCACACACCTTTATCAGATTCTATGACCTGGACTTGGACCCCACTCCAGGGTCCCAGGTACTGCGGGGCCTATGATGTGCTGTTCCCAGTCTGCTCGTGCTCTCTCACGGCCTCTGGCGCAGTCATCGACCAGTGCGTGGCGGCATGGGTATTGGCATTCCCATAGCGTCAGCACTGACGCAGCGTCGAGTTCCCTCGAAAGGGAACTACACCAGGTTACGTATGTAACCCGGTTCCCTGAGAAGGGAACGAGACGCTGCGTTGCTGGCCATGCCCCAGGCATCCGTTTGCGCTTCCTTCAGACAAAGAGAGCTGGAGCAGCGTGACGTAGATGCCCTTATATGGACTTACTGGCAAGTAATTACTCCGTCACGTGTCATTTCCAGCCATTAAATGGCGTGTGTGCACACAGAGCTTCAGACACAACTTCCTCAAAGAAGCATTCCCATAGCGTCAGCACTGACGCAGCGTCTCGTTCCCTTCTCAGGGAACCGGGTTACATACATAACCTGGTGTCGTTTTCATGGCTGAGGTATGATCTCGAAACACGGAAAATGTTTTCATTACAGGAACTAACCATTTCAAAAAAAGAGACCGTGAGAAAACACGGCGATAGTCACAAGCAAAAAAATGCTTGGTGATCATGTTATCGCGAAGAGTGCTCCACGGACTACAGCGTTAGCACGTGCAGTTTCTCACGCATGCGAACTCCGTGATGAAAAGAATGGAAGGATCTAAAAATTAAGTTTAACGCTGCTTATATGATCGCATGTGAGGAGCTACCATTCACAAAATTTACCTCTCAGGTGTTACTTTTGAAGAAAAATGGACTTGATGTGAGCAAAACGTATGACAATGACACAGCATGTGCTGAGTTTGTAGGATGCATTACAGATGAGCTAACAGAACATGCACGCAATGCTTGTCCTGCATGAAGTGAAATTCTTTTGACAGTAGGGCCTATATAGTTTGTAAGTTGGAAAAGAAATTAAGTTCCCACATGAACTTCAGTTCCCAGAACATTCAAGATAAAAATGCTGAAACTGTAAAAGAGGGGAGATGTACACACAACAGGATGAATAAAAGTAATTACTCACTTATTTATTGTTATGTGCCTCTTAAAAAATTATTTGGCGCCTGGTTTTTTCCCCCATAGGAGCCAATGGCTCCTTAATTGATTTTTTTGTCTGGAGCCATGCAATGACAAGAAAATTTAACATTATTTTTATAATTTTTTTCATCGTAAATGCTGTAACTACTGTTTACACAGCATGCAGGGTTTCAGTAACTGTACAAATCAGGTGAGACATGTGCTGTTCAATTTCTGGTTGGTGTCTTTTGCTAAGTATCACGTCATAACATTCTGCATTACATACTGCATTGCACTGTACGTTTGTTGTTGCATTATGGTTGCAAAACCAGTGCCTTAGAGTAGGGCTACGTAACCTAGGGTAAAAAGCGGTGCTTACAAGTGTGAAATGCTCTTCTTCCAGTGTTAGAAATATAATTACTCAGGGCAGTGCAGTGTGAAAATCCCTTCAATGGATCATTTTAACAGAAACCTACTCATTTTAATATACTGTATATTCTAGGGTTAGGGTTAGGGTTAGCTTTAATAATGGACTGAAATCAATCATTTAAAGAATGTTAATTTGATGGTAGAGGTGAATCGGTACATACTTGTTAATGAAGTTTTGGCTCATTAGTTGAGGCTTTGCTGTATAAGCATTTTTAGGGACTCCTCTCACTCTGCCTATAGACTGTTTTCCCCCTTTTCTCTGGGAGGCACTTCAGGAGCCTCCAGACAAAAACCAGTAGACTGAGGAACAGCTTTTTCCTTTTTTTTTTGCTGTCTCCGTAATGAACTCTGCCTCCCAGTGACCTCCCACCCCTGTATTTTAGCACCTGCCGATAGCAGCAGTATATTTGTCAATATAATATATAATATATAACACCCTGTATGTCATGTCTATAGAACCCAACCTGTATAACGTGTCAATAGCATCTGCATATTATCCTGTTCATACTGTAAATATTGTACATTGTGCACTTGCTGTTTATTGCACTTCTGGTTAGATTCCAAACTACATTTTGTTGTCTTGTACTTGTACATGTGTAATGACAATAAATTTGAATCTAATCTAATCTAATCTATATATTAGAAGATTGTGAGTTCTTCTAAGCTGCTATGCTTGAGACTTGGAGCAAGCCATTAATTGCTTTGTTGTGTAAACTTCTTGTTTTGAATAATAAGAATTATAAGGTAATATTATGTAATAATAGTATTTGTAATAATAGTATTTACTATAAATGCACTCTGTTGCTGGCAAAATATTGTCTATTACTTGTACCATACAGTCATATGCTGCAAAGAAAACAAAAAATGTAGACTACCTTACTAGAGTATAAATCTTGCTGACAATCAATCATAGATTGAATCAATTCATTTTGCAGTGAATTCTTCACAGTGCAGTGTGTGAATGTTCACGCCAACATCTTTCTCTAATTAATTCCTATGCTGTAATAAAAGGAATTTTATGTCAGTATTGAACTCAATTTTGAATATTTCATTCAAAAATGTTAAAGATAATTGTTGTTATTTCTCTTTAGTTGATTACCTTTACATTTTGTATTGTTGATTGAGAATTGACTAACTGATACAAATGCAAATATAATGTTTATAGTGGTAACAAAAAAACAATTCCATACATTAGCTAAATCATTAGCTTGGAGTTGCCTTTAAAGCCATTGAATTTTACTCTGTCATTTATTAGAGCAGTGATTCCCCAGATGGACCACTAAAGAGAGTATTTCATTTTGCTGAGTAACCAGGGTTCTGTAATAGGGACACACACTGAAGAGGGCATATTTCTAACATCATGAAGAAATACTGCAGCAGGTAATTGTAACCAGACGTTTTTGTTGAACTCAAGCACATTAAACATGTTTGAGCTAATTATGAAATGCCTGTGAAATAAAATGGGTCAGTATATGGGTGGTTGTCAAAAACGAACATATTAGCAGGAATTTGTATATTCATATACCTGTACTTACTATCTTGAGAAGGCAATCTGAAAACAAATGCACAAGCACAAATTAGTTCAATATTGGATTTTTTTTTATAGAATACTGCTCAACGAAAAAACGTCTGAGTTTATTTTAACAGTGATGTTCCTGCCAATGGTCCATAGATGAGCTAAGATTTAAATGTGACCTCAATATCTACTCGCTTTTAAACCATTATTTTTTACAAAGACCAAAACTCGTGGATTTCATGTACACAATCATGTATGTGATTCAGTCATGCTACCTAACAAATCAAATGTGAGAAACATTTGATACCTGTGACATCATGATAGTAATCTGTACTCACATAAAAAATACTCTTGAAAATAAATAGATAATTGGTGAAAAAAAAAGATAAATGTGTGAAGGCTGACATCTGTAGTGTCTAAAAACACTATTTGTAAAATTTGTATATAAATCCTGATTAGTCTCATGTGAAGCTTGTGTGACTCTTCTGTAAGGGGAGTTTTTAACCATTAAAATATTTAAGTTTCAGTTTCTAAAGCTGCCTTTATACGTTCACATGACTTTAGGTGATAGCAACCAGAAGGTCAGTGGATCACTTCCAGTGTTGACATTTATTTGTGCAAACAACACAATTATATGAAAGCTGATTTTCCTTGGCAACTCTGACTTTTCTTCAGAAATGATTTCTCTTTTTCAGGATTTTGGTTGTTTTTGTGATATGGTGGTTAAAGGCACATGACCTTAGACATGGTCACATTGTCAGCTGCAGTCTCTGCTCTGCACTAATAAAGTCTCATGTAGTGCAGAGCCTGAGATCGTACCTGGGAAAGGCACTGATTTGGCTATGGATTGCGAGGAAAACCTGGAGAAAATTGGTGGATGTGCAGCAGGAGACGCTGTCAGGCAAAGGTTGCTAATGAGCATTGAGGAATAAACAGGGAGCAGTGTGATAGGAAGAGGACGAGAGGTTCTCTACGCCTCTGTATCACTATGCATCCATGCCCTCATCAGGTCCTCCACTCATCTCTTTTAATAGCACAATGAATCATGACATTTGGGGAGGACATGAGCAAAGAATGAGCACAATGAGGAGGGACAGAAGAGGAGACCAGCAGCAGAAGGTGATCAGGGCATTATGCATTGTTGAATATTATTCGCCTGCCTGAGCAAACCCAATTTATGTGACCAGGCTTTGAACATTCATATAAAGGAATATTTGTATGGATAAGAATACCTTTAATAAATTGTGGCCCAGGAATATTTCTAATTAGTTGTTATTTGACTGTGAACAAAACAGAAAATGCACTAAGAATGTAGGATGCCGTACAGGCCAGTAGAATATAAAGGTAGAGAAAACAAATGAGCAGGAAACATGCAAAACATGCATTCCATAGCAAGTGGACCTGCCATGAACATCCTGATTGACAATTTACTACAACTATACACAGTTTTTGTAGTCAGTAAATTCAGATTGTATTATCTTCACTTTCATATTTTCTCTTCACTGAAAACATATTAAAAAATATTACCTGTCACATTGCTGTTTTGGTTTTCACAATTTGCCATCAATTGTTTGGCATAGACACCTCACTCTTTTACTTTTTTTAATGTCAGAAAATGATGTTCTCTGTATCTCGGTGCACATCAGCATTGATTTAAACAAAATCCTTTAGCTCACTGGACAAGTAATTGCTCTCCATCACAAATTCCAGATCAATAACAATCCGTCAGAAAAAATACAGCTTTCTTACTGTGCATATTCTGTATTTGATTTTAATGTTCAAAAGGTCAAAAGGGTCTGATTGTAGGATCCTCTTTTTAACTCTCCTTATCTGTCGAGATGGCAATGATGAGTTATTTATGAAATTTAAATAACTATCACTTACAAAACTGTGCCAGACATCCTAAATTCTTTGTATTGATTCTCTTGCCTTCGGCATTTGTGTCAGTATTTATTTTTCCAAATATTAATTGTAAAACATTTTTTAGATTAAAAGAAGAAGAAGAAAAGGAAGATGAAGAAGTACAATTGAGACTGTCTGGAATTACTTGTAGAAGAAATCAGATTACCTCCAAAAAAGAGTCAAAATCATTCCAAAAGCCGCTGCACCTTCTGATGGGTTTAGGTTCACTTGCTACTGTGAATCCTGTTGTTGCTTCTATTACAGTTTCTCCAAGATAACTCTGATGTGGTCCTCATTAAATTCATTATTCTCTTGCAAATACGACAAAACCTTATTTGATGTTTGAATATGCTTGTGTTTATTATAATTCTGCTTGCACACTAATATAAAAAAACAAAAAGGAATTATTTGGTCCCAAGCATTTATTTATTTAAAAATAGATTTAAAAAAGAAAAGAAAAAAGAAAAAAAGATTATGCAGAATCTTATTAGTAAACCTTAGAAACACAAGACTGTCTATCTAGCAATTGAAGATTTCTGTAAATAATATTTCCTTAATTTTTTAATAGATATACAAGTACTAAAAAGACAAAAGACAAGCCTTCATAAACTTTATTTACATTTTGCTTTATGAATAATGTCATTATTTTTTATTAGATAGCTAACATCATCATACATGTTAAGCTTAGTAATCTCAATCAGCTTTGTTTTTGTTTATCTACTTAATGATGCCATTGACTTTGCTCTGTGCTAATAAATCACTAGAGGTCAGAGGTTTTTAGAGGTAATGACTTATTTAAGAGTCAAATAAGCCTCTGCTAGTTAGACTAATGAAATGTAATAAGATGTCACCAGAGGTCAAGACAATTTTCTGCAAATAAATATTCATCAATTTTACTCTAAAATCAGACAAGCATTAATTGTATCAATGGTGTAATTAAAATGGAAAAGAAAAGTAACTGTGAGATTTTCTTATTTGTACTTATTGCATAAAACATGCTATGTTCAAAGCAAACGTGCTCATCCTCTTGGGAACACCAGTGTTTATCACTGTTCCTAAGAGAGTGACAAACTCAAGTCTACGATGTTTTTAGTAGAGTTTTGTGTGTATGTGTCTCAGCCAGGAAAAGTTCAAGATTTCATTCAGCTGCATCTTCTGAAATTCTGTCTTTTTCAGCATCTCAGTAGTATTGAGCATGACCCAGTTTCCTGGTCAGTGCAATGTGTAAAGTTGCTTTGACTCTTATTCACTCCATTAATCATCTCAGTTTCTCTCAGGGCTTCGTGTCATCATTACTGACTCACCCACTTTGTCTACAAGTGCTCTGGCTCATCTGAAATGCTTTTGCTCTGCCCTGTAATGAGTCATATGGGGTACAGATGACCTTTTATAATGACAGAGAATGTTTTGGTATTGATGAATACATATAAATGTTATACTTGTAGTTATAAGGAACATAACAATTTATCTCTCAATGAGAAAAAAACTCATTATAAATACATTTAGATTAAGCATCATGATTCATAAAGACTAACAAGAAGATTTTTTAATGCATCAGCTTGTAGATCTAAGAGAACATATCCAACTAAGGGAGTTTTGTTCCATTTTGCCAAAGGCCCAAAGTGATTTATTTCCTTCTTGGAGATAAGTAAGGAACTCCACTGTTAATTTTACCCCCTTTCCAAATTGATTAGTGGATCAAAAGGCTAATTCAATCCTCAAGCAGCTGCAGTTAGACAGATATTCCCAGCGAGCCTCAGGGAGCTCATCCATAAAACGCGTGTGTCAGTCACGGCACTCAGTAACTCCCTGTGCTCTTACACACAGACCATCCTGTGATAACCATTCCAGGCACGTTGCCTACAGCCAGCCCTCCAAGTGTTTGTTTTAGCAGTAATTAAATAGTGTATGATGGATAACCATGTTGAAAACTAAGAAGTTAAGGTAATACTAATTCAATTTGATTTTAAATCAAGTGGAGTGTTGTCAGTATTATAGATTAAATATTTTAGCTGACATCCAAACACATAAGCTGGTCTTCATAGGTTTGAGCATTAAAAGAAACAGGATGTTTTTATGCAGTGTGTGCATGTGTGTGTTTGTGTGTATGTGTGTGTGTGTGTGTGTGTGTGTGTGTGTATCTCTGTGTGTATGTGTTTATAAGAAGGTATAAAACATTTTTTTCATGAACAACCCTGGGAAACATGCTAGAAGGAATGGGGCATACGTGTTAATTGCAACAAAATATATTTTGCACCTAAATATTTGTTATGTAGCGAGAAACTGAAAATATACAAGAAGTTGAGGTTTGTGGGAAACCATTACAAATGCAAATTCAAGCTAAGAGCCCTGGAGCAATGTTGAAAGGTCTTCTTCAGGAATTAATTACAGCCTGCTTTGATTACCTTTAAATGAGTAGACTGAAATAAAAACTCATAAATTATTCAAATCAACAAAAAAGTGCAGAAACTGCTGCCTAGTCAGGCTTTCAGTAAGTAAGTAAGTAAGTGAGTCAGTGAGTGAGTGAGTGAGTGAGTGAGTGAGTGCAAATCGGAATATGCCTATTAACTCCCATGAATTTTCTTAGGTTAAAAATATACCTTTTATCCAGTCACTGTTAACCAAATTACAGCAAGAATATGTGTTTTTATTTTGATCAATGATTCAGGGTGACAATGTTGCATAGCAGTCAGAGTTGCTGCCTTAAAGATCCAGGATTCCCAGTTTGATTCTCAGCTTAATGTCTCCTCATGTCTGTGTGGGCTTATTCAGTGTTCTTCAGGTTTCTACCACTAAATAACTCCTGCCTTGTGCCTGTTGATACCAGGATTGGCTCCAGGGCTACTGTAAGGTCTTCTAATACAAGAATGCTCAGAAAACGTAACTCTAATTGTAGCCTAAATTTCAACCTGTGCCAACCATCATTAGAATTCAGTGTGTGTCTCTGCTAAAGATGCTCTACTTAATGGACTAATTTGTGTTCTGCATTAACTTCACTCTAATTGGACTATTTTGTACACAGTTTAATGTTAACCCAGTGTGCTTTACAGTGTACTCTTGCTTCTAATCTTGTCATATTAAACAGGTGTAGAACATAAAAGTCCCATTATTCAATAGCAGTACCTTTGTTATTACTGAGTAAAGCAGTCAGGTGTTCAGTGGTGAGTTATATTTTCCAGATTATTGATTGAAGCCATGTGATGTGGCCTCCTAAAGGTCTAGGGTTCTTTTAGCAGCTGTAACAGTCTTTATTGATTTTGACACTGCCTGTGTGGGATGAACCCTATCATTACAGTAAATGTGGTAGGAGATAAAGTTAAAAAAAAAAAAGTTAAGAAAGTTAAACTGATTCTTTAAACTGTTTTCAAGCACTACAAACATGATAGAATTGGATTATACATGTCCAGGCATGTACTTATATACTTAACTTGTATTCCCCTTTGACTATTTCCACAAATTTTCTTCCCTTATTTAGAACATAATATCACATGGAAATGTCATATAATATCACATGGAAATGCATACCATTACAAAACCAGGGTCTTCCCCAAAGTTTTGCTATAATGTTTAAAGCACAAACTCATGTAGGATGTCTTGTATGTTGTAGCATTAAGATTTTCCATCACTAAAGCTAAGGGATCCAGCTCAAATCTGTTCAAGCATGACAATGCCAATATTAGCATAAAATAACTCAAGTGACCTACACAGAGCCCTGACCTCAACCCTACTAAACACTTTTGGGATCCTTGTCAGGTCTCCTTGTCTGATATCAGTGCCTGACCGGGTCTGAATGGGGAAATTCTACATACATATTCTAAAATCTAGTGGAAACCTTTCCCTACAGTGGAGGTTATTATTATTATTAACAGCAAAGGAGACCAAATCTGGAGTGGGATTTTCAGTATACACGTATGAATGTGATAGTTAGATGTTCATATTGACCTATATATAATGTACAGTTAAAACTGTCCTATTTGCCCAAGTGCCCTTAATGTCCATTTTGCATTTTCTGACAGTTGCAGAAAACATAGTATAAATCCAGTCCTGTTCTTCATTGCATATATTTTTCCTGTGCTAGATTATTTTTATTCAAGATCCCACACCCACAACACCTATAAACATCACTTTCTGTTTCTTTCTCACAATTTCTTTCTTTTGTCATTGGAGCTGAAGGCTTTCAGTTAGATAGATAATCAGTTGGCAGGATAAAGGCTTTGTTGCACTCTCAGGGTTTTCTCTCTGCGTGTATACATATTCATTTAGAAAGCCATTGTTCTCTTAAATAATGTCCTCTTAAGACCTATTATAACTTGGTGCAGACATTGCATAAATATGCACCCCCTTGAAAACATTTTGAAGTCTTACATCCTGAAATTTACATGGACTTAAATGAGAGTTTTGCCACCTGATTTACACAAGACAATCTAGCAATTGCAAGATAGATCTAGTAATATTATATATTCATTTATATATTCATATATAATGGTTATTAAACAAAAGAAGGAATAGATGGGTTGTTTGCATATATATGTATTCATACCCTTTGAAAAAAATAGCTAAAACCAGGTCTTGATAGAATGATACTTGCTGCAATTACAACTGGATCCTGATCCTGATCACTGGCTGAAATTACAACTGGATCCTGATCCTGATCACTGGCTGCAGTTACAACTGGATCCTGATCCTGATCACTGGCTGAAATTACAACTGGACCCTGATCCTGATCACTGGCTGCAATTACAACCGGATCCTGGTCATTTTATCTATTATTGTAATCAAAAGTACTTAGGCTTTATCAGTTTGGATGAAAGGTGTTGGTCAACATCAGGTCTTGCAGCAGATTCTCATTCGGATTGAGTAGGCATTTGACTAGTCTATTTTAGCACATTTAGGTTTATGGTTTTGAACCATTACAATGTAGCTTTGGCAATGTACTTAAGGTAGTTGTCCTGTTAAATGGTGATCCTCAAGTGTCTTGCAGATTGTGGAACACTTGGTAATCCATCTTGCTCTCAACCCTGCTCAATTTCCCAATCTCTGCTATTAAAAGACTATAAAACGATGCCACAGGTACAGTACTATGGAGTTCTCAATACAGAGTTTCCAGATCTTTGTCCTGGCCTTGTTTTGCTAGCTTCTTGGTTTTTGTAATGGTCTTCATGAGCTATAATATAACAAACTGTGGGACCATCCAGGAGCAGCGTATTTATGTTGAGATCGTGTGATGCATTAATTGCACACAGGTGGACTCCATTCTACTAATTATCTGGTTGCAAGTGGTTGCACCAGAACTAATTTCGGGGTATCATAGCAACAGGGATGAGTAACTGCTGATAAACAAAAACCTTACAAACCAGCCTGAACCAATTTTTCATATTTGAGTGCTCAGCTCTTGAAGTTATATTGAGAAGATTAATTGCATTATAAGTATTGAAATATTCAAAAGGTTCAAAGGTCTTTTTTAAATCAAATTATTCATTTAGAACTTATGGTTACATTTTTAGTAAGGAACAAGAATGATGGGAAATTGTACAGGAAATAAAATCCAGTAATTCAATTTTCAATCAAACCAACAAGCTATGTAGTATTTATTTATGTAGGTCAACAACAAATTACTTATAGATTTTATCCTGTATGAGACTTTTGTGTGATTTTCTGCTATATACATTTTTATTATTATTCATTATTGTTTTTGAAGGAGCAAGAGATTATTGTTTTTGAGGAGCAAGAGCTACAGTATAATCATCACCCACTCCTGGGATGCTATGCCATGGCTAACCTTGAGCTTTCTTCTAATGTGAGATATACAGAGAAAGGAATTCAGTTGTATTTTACATGTGGGTACAACATAATATGATATATAAACATATAATAAATCCATGTAAATAATCTGAACCAGAAATTCTAAATGAGCTGATACATAGCATAGCCGGGGTTTTGTGGCTTTCCAGACACTAATTTGTGGGACAACCACCATTTGTTTCCCCCTGGAATCCATTATTTCTGCCTCAATTCTTCTGTCAAGGTTGTGGGTGTCGAGTTGAAACAACTTTCCAGCTTAAGCCAGTGGTTAAATATAGCAATTGTTTGTGCATCACCTTCCATGGGGTAAATGTACCTGTAAATGTAATGCACGCTGAAGAAATAAAAATGCTGCATCTGGTAACACTATTACATTTTCTACTGCAGTAAAACTAAGCCCATATATTTCCAAGCAGAGACTTTGATGAACTTGCAAAATTTGGAGTTTATTACACAATTACCATAATATTGTCCAATTTTATTTCTATTGTTATCATTTGTCTTCGTCATCTACTTGCTTATGAACATTACTTTCAGTGCATATTTTAGATAACAATAAAGCATGGTAACAATAGAATAATTGTAGACAAATAAATAATACGAATGAATGAGTAATTGGGAATGTTTACCAGAAGCTGAATTTTTTACTTGTAAATGTTTGGCACTGGATAATAGACCTAAGCCCCACATGAATTATGTACATAAAGTATAGTATATTAAGAAACAGACATGAAGAACATACTTTCCTGAATTGTATAAATAAATAGTACTAGGCATTATTTTCATATCTGGGTAGTTTTAGTTTTAGATTTTTCTTTCTTCATGCACTGCCTCCTAATGAATAAAAATAGTAATATGGGCCACAAAATCAGTCAGTGATTACTCTAATATCATGAGATAATTTACTGCTTAAAGAAGATAACAGGTCATAAAAATTTCACTACACTACACAGACATCGCACTGCAATGAATCATGGGTAGTTTGCTAAATATAAGGTCATTAGCCATAAAGAAATGAAATGTAAAATAATTGTATATTGTCATGATTGCATACTAGGCATAGCTAATGAACAGTCATGAATCATAAAAAATGATAAGAGTCTAACAGACATTTGATAAATTAGTTTGTAGCTTATGATGGGAATTATGAGTAGTCACTCCAACCTTTATACATATGTTTTAAATAAATGCTTTTAGAATGCCATAAGGTGAAATTTTATATATACTGTAAATATCACTTCAATTGTTGACATTACATTTTCCTTGTTTTTGTTTCTGTTATATGTAAATTAACAAGAAAGATTCTTGATGACCTGAGGTGAATATTATAATGCTGCAACATCAAGAGAAATATTTTTTTTCAGATTAAGCACAAGATATGTTTGGTGTATATATATATATATATATATATATATATATATATATATATATATATATATATATATATATATATATATATATATCAATTCAATTCAAGTTTATTTGTATAGCGCTTTTTACAATAGACATTGTCTCAAAGCAGCTTTACAGAACATAAACATAGAGCAGAAGGTGGACATAATTAATGATAAAGGAAATAACGAATAATAAAAGAAATAAGAATTAACAGAATAAAAATTCTAGGTTATTATATATATAATATATATATAATGAAGAGTGTGTTGATAAATACATTCAACTGTATTAACGTCTGGTGGAAGATTTATTTTTATTCATTCCATACAAATCAAGGAACCCTGTTGACACTGTTCTTATTTTGTTTGCTCTGCATGAAATTGTTTCAAATCCACTGAATGCTTCCACAGATCACAATCATACAGTTCACATTAAAACCAGAGTCGTGCTAGGGTATATTGGGCCTGACCTTAATACCTTTTTTGCATTATGATGACAAAGCAGTACACCTTTTATTAAAAAAAAAAAAAAAAACAATTATAATAATTAGGGCAGCTGCTATCACATGGCAATTGCAGTATTTTTTTTTGTTTGTTTGTTTTCAAATGTCCTCCAAAACCCAAATGTACATTAAGTTTTTGTTATAGTGGCACTTGTTACGTCAAAGTATTTCAGAAATATCTTTTATAAGCATGAGATCACCTGAAAGCAAGTCCCCATTCTAAATCTACTTATCCTGTCACTCTTTTGTATATAGTTGAACATAATCGTGTATCTCAATTAAGGTGCTTTTGTATAAAATACTAATATCCTGGTGACAACAGCCAATCATACTTATTCTGATTCCTACTAATTCCATGCTGATTCTTGTCAAAATGAACTGTTTGCTGCTCTGCTTGGCTTTCTACTGTAAGTGTAAGTTTTTCCTCTGACAACACATTACAAATGTGCAGTCACGTCATAAACTGGCTAAGACTGCCCTTCACAAAACCTTGAGTCTATAATTCATGGTCTAATTTCAAGGTGATGCTGTCATCAGAGCAGAGGAGCTACTCTTTGGAGACTGAGCTCAGTAACTGCCACCCAGCAGAATCCATCGACAAGGATGAAGAGTTTTAACAAGGAAGATTCGTGTTGGCAATAACTTTTTGATTAAGTCAAGGACCTCTTGGAGATTTTGAAATCTTTCAAGTTTTAGCACTTTCCTGAAAGCAACAAAATATGATTTGATATTTGACCATCTTTAACCTTAACATCAGCATGAGCTTTTATGTGCTTGAACATTTGATTATTGCTACATGGAATTAACATTACATTTGGTTTGGCACAATTATTTTCCACTGTGAGTACTTAAACTACATTTGTACTATGCGAATAAAAATGGCAAGTGAAATACTTTATAGTGATTTATTAATGATTTTGGAAATGTGGGCACATACACAAAAATGCTGAAAAACTGGAAAATTGTCCACACTTCAGCGGGGTTTCTGTCTGTGCAGTTTCACAGTTTCTCTGCAGCTGCATTGTTTTTATAGTTTTCTCCCAACTCCCACAAACAGGATCTTATCTGGAATATCTCCCAAAAACATGTTCTTAAATCTGGAGGTTTTTATATATAAAATCTAAAAATATAGTATATGAATACAGACCAGTGGCAGAACAGCATGGTTAATTATAACTAATTAGTTCAGTTGTGTGCAGTTGTGTGAAATTTTAGTTTAATTTAAATTCATTTAAACTCGCCCTTACATTTACATTTATATTTACATTTATGGCATTTGGCAGGCACCCTTACTTACACAAGTGCTTTTGTAATCTCTATCAATGAATACATTCTGATACTGGTTCACTGTCACAGACTATAAATAGCATCAGTCTAAAACTCTGTTCAGAGATAATCTAATATTTTCTGTATTATGAATTTATATATTTTTATGTATTTTTAAGTGCTGGCTTTAGTACTTCAGCTTGAGGTAGGACTTGTTTTAAGACACCCAAAGACTCTAGGCTGAAAATCTAGGGAAAGTTCCTTTCACTACCTACTGAAGGTGCCATAGCTAGCACTATCTGCCCTCTTACTCATATACAGTATAAGCTCATGTATGCTCATAACTGACTAATGACACATAATTTGTAATGACACATGAGATTGGTGAGAATAATGCCAAAGGCCAAAATTGCTCTTCTCACTACCAGCCACAGACGGTTGTGGCATTGCCAGAATTCAAGCATGTGATATATATTATCGAGTATGTTAATGAGTGTGTGAAAGTGAGTGTATAATGCCCTGTGATGGTCTAGTTTCCCACCCATAGTGTATTCCCAACTGGACCCCAGTGTTCCAAGGAAATATTTGGAATCCACCACAATCCTAAGCAGGATAAAATGTTTCAGAAAATGAATTATATCTCAACACAAGACACCAACAAACTGGAAATAAGTGTGTTCTTGAAACTAAAATAGATAAAATAAGAGTTCCCTTTGTAGATAATTGGAATGCACTTGTAATGTTGAGCCACTGTTACCCTATTGGCTCTTGGTGTTATGTTAGTGATAAAAATATAAAGGCTAATTTATTGACCTACACCGTATTGATAATTTATATAATGTTTTTAATATAAAAACATGTTTTATATCTAAATCTTAAATTATCAGAAAAATAATATCTAAATAATTCATTAATAATTCATTCATTCATTCATTCATTTTCTACCACTTATCTGAACTTCTCGGGTCACGGGGAGCCTGTGCCAATCTCAGGCGTCATCGGGCATCAAGGCAGGATACACCCTGGATGGAGTGCCAACCCATCGCAGGGCACACACACTCTCATTCACTCACACACTACAGACAATTTTCCGGAGATGCCAATCAACCTACCATGCATGTCTTTGGACCGTAGGAAACCCCCAAGGCACGAGAATAACATGCAAACTCCACACACACAAGGAGTAGGCGGGAATCGAATCCCGACCCTGGAGGTGTGAGGCAAACGTGCTAACCACTAAGCCACCATGCCCCCCCTCTAAATATTTTAAACTTGATAAATTATGGGGTATGGATGCCAGTTAAAAGAGGCAATGCCAGTCAGAGTTTTGGGGTGAGTGTTGCTTGCATCTACAAAGGTCCTGTGTCAAAAAGGTTTAAAAATTACAGGAAACCACATATGGTAAAAGCATCTTCCAAACCTGATTTGAGGAAGCAGACACTATATGGCAGACACTGTTAGGATTGAGGACACTTTACCATTCCAACCCAGATGTAAATTTGCTGTTATAATTACCTCCACTGTTCTGGACTGTGGGGGTTTGCCCATTCAGTTTCAAGTGCATTCACAAGGTCAGGCACTGGTGATGTGTGAGGAGGCCTGTTGTGAATTCAGTTAAGGACTCAGTCTTAGACCACTTAAGTTCTTTCACAATGATCTTGACAAACCATGTTTCCTCGCTTTGTTCACAGGGGCTTTGCCATGCTAGAACATTTTATATCCTCTTAGTCCAGCATGCATAAATATTCTATACAACTTCAGGTTTGTGCTTCCAGATTTGTGGCAAACAGTTTAAGGAAGAACCATGTATAGGTGTTATGTTTGGATGTCTACAAACTTAGCATATACTTGTAGACATTTACAAGCAAATACAATTTGAAAATGCAGTATGACTAGCAATCTATCTTCCAATGACAACCACATTTTGTATCACATACTGCATCATATAATATACTACACTCTGAATCAATGTAACTCAGGCCTTTGAAATGATTTTATTAAATTTTCTCATTCAGTCATGACAAAAACAAAATCTGGACCACAAGAACTTAATAGTTTCAGGTACATAACAGTGTAGTATCGATATGCAGCAAAAGCATTTGTGCTTATCGATCCCTGTACCTTTTTTTGAGAATAGGTGTTTATGTGTTTGGATTTGCTTTTCAAACCAATTTCCTGTGAACAGCATGTGAAACTGTTTTTACTGTAGCAGAGGGTGAACGCTGTGGACCAGAAAATAGAGAAACACAATGTAATCATTGCTGGGGTGAACCTATGTAATAAATGTTAATAAAATATAAAATGACAGTAAGAGAGACTGAGTATTCACTTCTACCATTCATTCACTTATTCATATGATAAATTATTCATTCATCTTTAGTAATTACTATATCTTGGTATAGGGTGCAGTAAATCCGGAGTATATCCCAGGGACCCTTTGCACAAAGCAGTGAAACAACCTAGATAAGACCCTTAAAAAAATTTTATTAATTTTTTTGCTGTACCTCTACTGCCACTTAGTGGGAAACTAATTAAGTACACAATAAAACTATGTAAGGCAGCACTTATCACAGCATTATTGGTAGATGTCTTATTTCATTTCTGTTGGTAGCCTTAAGGTAGAGCAATTGTGCACATTTGTACAAATAGACTCAAGAAATGTCAATACACCATTAACATAAAGAAAAATCTGC
This sequence comes from Tachysurus fulvidraco, assembly GCF_022655615.1. Lineage (NCBI taxonomy): Eukaryota > Metazoa > Chordata > Actinopteri > Siluriformes > Bagridae > Tachysurus > Tachysurus fulvidraco. Next base: position 17,718,612 of record NC_062530.1, on the reverse strand, counting down.
AAGTACAAGATTCTGGGGAAAAGCTAAATGATACAGAAATACAGTTTCTACTATTCTAATGACCCCAGCATGAAATTGTTAAAAACTAATTAACTTAGAGCAAGATGCATGGCCTGCATTTTAACATTCAGAATGTGGATCTTTCATCATCAACTGTTTATTCCTCAATGCAGAATATTGTCTATTCATCACACAATTTTGAGGGTACGATCTGCATTTTAGGATTGTGGCTGTAAATGATGGAAGTCAAGAAGTTAAATCAAAGTCTTTTCATAAATGCCACATATTTGATATATGGATTCATAAATCATTCTGTGCTGCTGAAAATACAGGGCTTGTTAGGGCTTGGTTAGTTCTCATTTCAGAGATGCAAGACATAAAATTTTAATGATCGTTTGTCTATACACTAATATGGCTGAAGGTCTGTGGACATCTGAACCTCACATCCATATGCAAGTGGCTATTGATTCTTCGTTGATATCTCTAACACTCCTCAAAACAATTAATATTACATTTAGTGTTGTATACTCTCACCTGTTCATAATTGAGGATCGTGTTGCGTTTTGCTTCGGGGAGTCCTTGTCTTTTCCCTTTGGTTTGGTTCACCTTTTTCCTGTTTGTTTTGCTGTGTCATTTTCCTGGTTTTTGTTGTTTCTTTTCCCTGTCTGTGTTTCCTGTTTTGTTAATAAACCATGTTTTAGTTATCCCTTCATTTGGGCCTGGTTTGATTTTTGAATACACCCCATTCTCTGACAATACTGCTACTGATTAATATAAAAGAAGAGCAGGGGGTAATTTTTTTACTGTTCACAATGTGCAATACCATGCTGATTTGTTCGCAGGTAAGGAAGCAAGAGTTAAAAAAAATAATCCAAGTTGTTGATGTGAAATTTAATGTTGAGGGGGTGCTTCGGGGGCTGTTACTTGTTGTAATCAGGGAAATACATGGTGCAACTTTGCCTTGAACAAAGCACATGCCTAGCCCAAACATTCCAACATGTCCCTGTACACAAAGTGAGGCCTATGAAGACCAAGGCCAAGGCTACTTTCCAAGGCTAGACTGGAAGATCTCAAGTGGCCTGCACAGAGACCTGGCCTCAACCCTACTGAACACCTCTGGGATGAATTGAAATGCAGACTTCACACCAGGTTTCCTCACCACATCAGTGCTGATTGAGCAAATCACCACAGCCAGGTGGTTATTACAACAACAGAGGGGGGATTAATTCTGAAATAGGATTTTCAAAAGAAAAAGCACATATAACTGTAATTGTCAGCTGTCTTTTAGCCAAATAGTATATGGAGTTTGACTGAGCATTAGATTCAAACTCAATGCACAACAATTATTTGCATACATACAGATGATATTCATCTGCCTGCTACAAAATTCTTCATTGACTACAAGGGCTGTTAATTAGTTCCATCAGCTGGATTCCAGAACACAATGGCTAGGAATCTTTACCAATGTATACCTGGAGAGACATTTATTAGTACATAAAAGTTAAGTTTATTTTCTTTATTGCCAGGGGTTGTAATCAAAGGAGAGAGAGAGATAGAGAGAGCGTGTGAGAGAGAGAGAGAGAGAGAGAGAGAGAGAGAGAGAGAGAGAGAGAGAGAGAGAGAGAGAGAGAGAGAATCTAAATAAACTATAAGTGTAATAAGATATAATAGCATAATAAAAGAGAAATGGATTTTGGATTGTTGAAGTTATAGATTGCAGATAAGGCTTGTAAGTATGTTACTTGATATTCTGAATGTCTAGTGAATTACTGCCTGTCTATTGTTTGTGTTTTATGCTTTAAGCTCTCTTATGTTTAGACTGAGTTGTCTAAGGCATCTTCTCATCCACTGCCTCATTTATATGACTATCGTTTACATATTTTATAAATTTTTCTCTATTACACAATATGCTCATAATATATTTTATTGAGCCTGTTAAATTTGATACCCTTTTACATATTCAAAATGATAATGTTTAGTATACTGACTCTATTCACTTATATGTACATAAAGTTGAAGACACTAAGGTTATTCATATTTTTGTAAGGATTTTCATTTTTCACTATAAGCTAACAATAGCTCATTGATTGAGTGAGAATGAGTTCATCCTCTTCTGTTCAGAGATATATCTCTGTGAGAAAGGAGCTGTTGTAAATGTAAAATCAATTCTACAGGCACCCTCATCTCAGATTTATTAATGATCCTTTTTAATAAAATAAGCTCCTTATTTCAGTGTGTATGGTAATTGGCGATTTATTGGAGCCACTGAGTTTTTATTCTTGAACTAACTAACAACAGAATACATTTGATCTATAAACATATTTAGGACTGTTTGTTTTTAATGTTTGAGTTTTGTATTAAATTCTGTTCATGTACTAGTCAAACAGGATAATAACTAAATTAAATTAACTAAACTTAATTATACAACTTTGTAAGGTTTGATTGTGATTTTCAAAAAGATAAACATCAGTCATTCCGTGTCATGGCTACAGCAGAGTGCTCTGGTGAGGACAGTAGAATCCGGGGCATGCGGAGACCAGTAGCTTTATACCAACACACTATGACCAAGCCTAGGGCAAAGACAGTTGCAAACTGGCCCATGAGAAGGTGAGAGCTGGGATTAAGAATCTGCATGTGATCCAGATGGTGGGGATGCACCAACAAGGTGCAAGAACAAGATTAGAAAAGCTATTTGATCGGAGGATCTCCTAGTTCAAATTGTGACTGGATGAGCTTTTCTGAATGAAGTTTGTAGTGTAAGTGCTGCAGACTAGCAAGGCAGATATCTGCGTTTGTCAGAGCAGGAGAGAAACCCCATCCCCAGCCACAGTTATAGACCTGGCCTGGAGGGAACAGTTGGTGAGATGAGCTCTGATTCCCAGAAAACATCACAGAGACAAGACATAGTGCTGCTTTCAGTAACATCAAAGCAGGTGGTCATGCCAAAGCTAAGCCCTGGTAGAGAAAATGTGGAGGCCAATGAAAAGGAGCCAAATGGGTGGAAAGTATAGCTCATAAAGACTTTGGAGCTCAGTCCCTGGACATAAAATATGTGTAGAAGAGGAAGGCCATCAGAACCACCACAGAAGCAGCAAAGAAGGCATCTAGATTGCTGGAGATCAAAATAAATGGTATTTGGATGCATACTACTTAGATAGGGGTCAGGTGTGCAAGTGTCATGCGTTAATTCATCTGTGTTTCTGATTGTGTTCAGTAGACATATTTGTGAGGAAAAATCTATGTGGAACCACTGGCACAGAGTATGCATTAATGGTACCAATAGGGTTTGTCACAGTCTCTGGGGTGGTTCTACTTGTATAAGATATGTTGGCAAGGCTGAAGAATAAGTATGTAATCCATTGCACATTTAAAAATGCAATGCACACATTAGAAAATACAATACAACCGTTTATTTGAATATATAAATAAAGTAAAAATTACCAGTACAGCTATTTTGTTCTTCCTAACCATGACATATAGACCGTCATACCGGTATATCGCTACATCCGTGCTTGTGACGTCACACGCGTCGTGGTGCTGTGTAGATAACTAACTGGAGCTCTGTGAGGAGATCTCGTGTGTTTCCATTAATACACATTGGCGTGTTTGCATTTCAAACTACCTTTGTTTTTTTTATATATATGTATTTTTTACAAATTTCTCTTTTGGGCCAGAACAAAAAAATCTACAAAGCTGAAGTTGCTTCGGTAAAGGTAAGTGCGGAATCTAGGTAAATCTTTCAAAATGGCTGTTTTCAGTCCCAGCAGCAGTGAGTCGTTGTGAGCAGCATTAGCTCGTCGTGAAAATAACGCAGTTAGCCGCAAGCTAACTGTATAAAATGGCGTCGTCTTTTTTTTTCCTTTTTTCTTTTTTAAACAACTCCTTTGTCTGTGTTGGGTCATGTAGCCATGTTATTTCACCTGCAGTCATAAATGGCTGTATTGTATTTAATTAAAGAGCTAGCTCGGTATAGGGAAGAACAAAAACACGACATCTTCTTGTAGGTTAGCCGGTTAGCTGGAGCTAACTTAGCTACGGTCTATGGTGTAAATGCGCAGTTATAAATTGCGACACATTAAATTGACCACGTTAAAATGGGTAGGATTCGTTATTTATGACGTTAATTCTAAATACAAATCCTATCCAACATTATTATTGAATCGCTATTGACTTATTTCTTAAACCGAATTCTGACGTTTTTTTCCAGGTAAAAAAAAAAATCTTGTAGGCCAAGGATGCTAAAATATCCTAGCTTGTTAAAAACCTGGTTTGCACCTTAATAATAAAGATAATATATCAATAGTGATAGTTGATGCAACGAGCACCTAATTGTGTTGTTCAGTGATTAGTAGCTGTAATAAATGTAAGGCTCGTCATCTTGCTGCAGTCCTCTAACGTCGTGTGTGTCTGTGTGCCGCAGCTCGGTCTTTCCTCCACCCCACCCTTTCTTCATCATTCTTTGGAAGATTCATCGTTATCAAGCCGCCAAAGTGGAGAGTGTGATCGCAGAAGGGGGTTCTTCTCGTTTCAGGTGTGTGGTCCTGATGATTTGTTCTCGCCTTTAATCACCCTATTGATCCTTCCATCATTAGTCAATTCTCTTTTGTTCCAGTGCTTCTTCGGGCGAAGGAGGAGGTAGGGGTGCACCTGAGCACGATCCCAAGACTGCTGGAAACAGGTGAAATAATTATTGAGTACAAAACGTTTTACATAATTATAGGTTGTTGGTTATTTAAGTAATGCTGTCCTGGTAAGTACAGCAGTATCCATTTAACCAATACTTGCTTAACATTTACTTTGATTTCATTTTAGTAGATGGGTAAATTTTGTTTTCTTGACAATGTTACTATATGGGTATGTCTAATAAGCACATTCTATCCATATCCAGGAAGCAAAGCATATGTCCTAAGAATTAATTTTATCACGTGCTATTAAAAGATCATGTAAATTGTCACCGCATAGAAATATAACATACATCGTATACAGAAGTGCATTGTGCAGCTCACCTTGCATGTATATCAAAAGCCCTGTTCAGCAAAATAGATGTGCAGATTACCTGCTTTTTTTGTTGTTGTTGTTGTTGTTTTAAAGTTTTATGATGTCACAATGCATAGTTCACAAAGAGAAAACAATCAGAGTGAAAGTAACCAAAAATGCATCTTTCACTTCCCCTTTCATTGAATTGGCTTTTGTTCTGGGCAAAACTTATTCGCATTTAACCCAACTGTTGCTTTTCTGAAAAAGCGAAGTCTGTTACCATTGCAAAATCCATAAAAGCATCTACAGCACAAGTGTAGATGCTGGCAGTCAGTGTGCTTCTATTTTTGCAGATTTTGCACTACAATTAATTTAACTGTACTTAACATAGCTCTGACTTTTCTTTCTAAGCGAGTACCTGGGGAAAACCCCAGGGCCTAGCGTTCAGAAATGGGTTCCTTCACGAAGCACTAGACGAGATGTCAACTCCACTGATGAAAAAGAGCATCAGGATGCAATATTTAGAAAAGTAAGAGGGTAAGTATCCTTTATGTTGTTCTATGAATCAGTTGATACTGTCAAGCTTAGACTATTGCCTATATATTTAAAGACAGTGCATTTATGTATCTCTTTGAACATTTCTATTGGTAGGATACTTAATAAACTGACCCCAGAAAAGTTTGACAAGCTATGCCTTGAGCTCCTCAATGTGGGTGTAGATTCAAAGCTCGTCCTCAAAGGAATCATCTTGCTGGTAGGTGAAACAAAACAAAAAAACATTTTCAATTGCAGCAGCTTTGACAGTTTTACCAGCTGTAAGCAATATCTTATTTTATTTATTTTGGTATATTTTTCATAGGTTCAATAATGAGTTATTTTACACAGTATCGGAGTTGGAAAAAGTTACTACCAAACTGTACAGGCTTTCAGCCTTTTTCTGATATTTGAATTCAAATCAAGTGAATGGTTTAGGAATCACAGAAATCACCAAAAGAAGGTTCAAATGTAAATTGACAATTGGCTGCTCTGCTGTTATCTGGCAAGGTGTTATTATATAAAGCTCATAAAAAGTCTAGCCATTGACTGTGCTCTCCTTTTGAATCTATTTTCAATTTTAGTTTTTTCAGTCTAAAGTGCTAAACATCCTTGGATACTAATTTGTTTATGGAAATTAAATAAAACTTGTCATAGATATAGCAAAAACCATCAAGCATGACCAAATAAATTAGTGGACTTTTTAAAAGAAATTATGCACTGTTGAACTCAGGAACACTAATAAGCCAGGAAGACCATGGATGATAACTGAGAATGAAAGAAAAATAATTTCCTTGGTTGAAGAAAAACCCTTTCACTAAAGATGGCCAGGTCAGGTACATTCACCAGGAGGCAGATATATCTGTTTCAAGTCAACATTCAAGTGGAGACTTCATCAGAAGGTAGAAATATAGTAAATACAGAAGGTTTACCACAAGACATGGACACCTGGTAAACTGCAAAAAAAAAAAACTATTTTTTTTTTTACTAGTAATGTAGGTGGCTAACTGTTTTGAATGGCTGAGAGGTTGTCCTGCAATTGAAGATTTAGTCAAGTTATGATATTTTTAATCATTTTAAAGTAATAAGCATAGTGAAATATTTTAATACATTTATTTTATAGGCATGTTTAAGTTGTTTCTATAGAGTTGCACAAGTGAAAAAATATCACCCATGCTAATACCAGTGGAATCCAAAACCAACATGTTTGCATTTCATTATTTAATATTATTATATTATTATTATTATTATTTTATTTGTCAACAGATAATTAACAGGCTTTCCAAATCATTAAGTAGCAAATTAGTCCTGGATTCCAGTTATTTCAGTTGTCTTGTTCTATTTCCCTTTGTAGATCGTAGACAAAGCCCTAGAAGAGCCAAAATACAGCTCAATCTATGCTCAGCTATGTCTGCGTTTGGCAGAGGATGCACCAAACTTTGATGGCCCAGGAACTGAGATTCAAACCCCACAAAAGCAGAGTACAGTAAGTTTGCAGTACAGTTAAGTTTTATTCTGTATGAAGTTTTTAAAATTGTGTTGTGACTAAATCCTGCTGTCTTGTGTCATGCTTTATAGACTTTCAGAAGACTTCTGATTAGCAAACTTCAAGATGAATTTGAGAACCGCACCAAAAATGTTGAAAGTGTGTATTTGCAATCCCACCCTTTAATTTTGCTTATGAATTCAATCATGTTGCTGAACTTGTACCCTTCAATTTCCTTTCTGTAGTTTATGACAAAAAAGACAGCCCTCTCACTTCAGAGGAAGAAGAGCAGCGTGCCATTGCCAAGCTCAAGATGCTTGGTAACATTAAATTTATTGGGGAACTTGGCAAACTTGATCTCATACATGAATCTATCCTTCATAAGTGCATCAAAACAGTACGTAGTATGTTTCGTATCTTTTTTTTCTTCTTTATTTTGTTGTGGTGGTTAGTTAATGTTATGTTTTTTTTTTAAAATAAAATTTCCTTAAGCTTTTGGAAAAGAAGAAGAGGATACAGCTTAAGGATATGGGGGAGGATCTGGAGTGCCTCTGTCAGATAATGAGAACTGTGGGTCCTAGACTTGATCATGAAAAAGCCAAGGTAACTGGACTGGATTTAATGAATTATTACCATTTCATAATTTAGTAACTACCATAAATCACGAACAAATTTTCCTAAATCTGCAGTCTTTGATGGATCAGTACTTTGGTCGCATGCGATCGTTAATGAACAACAAGGACATGCCAGCCAGGATTCGTTTCCTATTGCAAGATACGCTGGAGCTACGGGAGAACAATTGGGTTCCTCGCAAAGCCTTTATTGATAACGGACCAAAGACGATTAATCAGATTCATCAGGAAGCAGTGAAGGTGAATTGCTGCTTTTATCTCCTAGTAATATGTTTTACGAAACTCTCCAGACAGTTTCTTTACATTGGTTGATTTTGCAGAAGGTAATAAAATGTGATCCTTTCTCCAGGAATTGGGTGTCTTCATTCCACCCATGACCCATGGATTAAGAATGGACTTTTTTCTGGAAGGGCCCTTCATGCCATTCAAGATGAAATTGGATAGAGAAACTCTGGGAGGATTGGCCGACATGTTTGGACAGATGCCTGGTGAGCTTCACATTAACTGTGAACATAATGTACATAATTGTTATGAAATACCTTTCTTTTTAAAGTTTTTAAGAGTGTTTTACATGTTACATAGGCAGTGGAATAGGAACGGGTCCAGGAGTAATCCAGGACAGATTCTCACCCACGTTGGGACGTCACCGCACAAACCCGCTTTTCAATGGCCACATGGCTTTTGCACAGCCTTCTCAGTTTGACTTGGCTATTAACCCCTTTATGAAGTCTAATCAGGTAGGTCAGTGGGGCTACAATAACTAACACAACAACTATGTACATGTAAGCTTGCTTGTTTATAGGAGCATATTAAGATTTTGTAAAAGAATTTCCCCAAACCTCCCATCCTTAGGGACAGAATCAGCATTTTCAGATCCATTCTGCCCAGCAGCAAGTTCAATCCAAGGACATGCACCCACGCTTTAAGAAGGGGCAGCTTAATGCAGATGAGGTAAACCACAAGTTGCACATATTCTCTTGTTCCTTAACGCACCCAGTGATTATAAAAAGACGCGTTATTCTGAGGGATTTTACTAGATGTCAGCTTTTCTACCTTTTCTCCTCTTGATTCCTTCTTCTCCTGTTCTCTCTTCTGAAGCTGACAACTGGTCCGTTGACTGCGATTATGAGATATGAGGGTGCAGATTTTTTAACATGTATTGTGATCATGATGAACACTTGGTACTAATTTGATTTGCCCATCTTTATGTCCTGTAGATCAGTTTGAGACCAGCTCAGTCATTCATGTTGAATAAGAACCAAGTATCAAAGCTTCAGCCTCAGATTCCCACCATGATGCCACCCAGTACTCAGACACCACCACTTGGACAGGTTGTACACCTGTATAAATACCTTGAGTAAAATGATATTATTTGACTACGTGTGTCTCTTTGGGATACTAACTGTTTAGCTACTTCTGTTTCTTTACATCATGGTGAAGCCTCCACAGCTTGGTTTAAAAACTAATCCGCCTTTGATCCAAGAAAAACCTCAGAAGATCACTAAGAAGCCTGCCCCTACCAAGGAGGAATTGATCAAAATGACAGTATGTATTTAGATTTCTGGTTCTATGGTGCACTTTACTGTGTGTATGGCAAAGCTGCTCCACTTGTTCAGTATATTAAAAAAATCTCACCTGAGACCTGTGTGCACCTTTAGGAAACATTAATAGCGGAATACCAGAAAAATAAGAATGTGGACGATGCAGTCAACAGTGTGAGAGAGATGAAGGCTCCCAAACATTTCCTGCCAGAATTGTTGAGTAAGCTTATTCTCTGTTCTCTGGAGTGGTCTGATGAGGATAAGGAACATGTTGGCACTCTGATTCACACATTGCGCACAGAAGGACTTGTCACAGGAGAAAATTTTATGCAGGTACATTTTTTTGTGTGTGTAAATTCTGAATAGCTGTATAAGATGTCCAATTCAGAAATTCCGACTAATCTACCCACCTTTGTGTAAGGTTTATTTATTTTACCCATTTGTCCTTCCTCAGGCTCTGATGAATGTGTTGGATCAGTGTCCGAATCTTGAGACGGACATCCCTTTGGTGAAGTCGTACCTGGCTCAGTTTGCAGCACGTGCTGTCATTGCCGAACTGGTCAGCATTGCAGAGTTGGCCCACCCTCTTGAAAATGGCACTCATTTCCCCCTTTTCTTGCTGTGCCTACAGCAGGTATCCAAAATGAAGGACCGGGATTGGCTCACTGAGCAATTCCAGCAGAGCAAGGTTAACATGCAGAAGATGCTCCCAGGTGTGTAACTCTCTAACATTTCATAATCGTAGTGAAATTGATGTATCTTATAAATCATTAAAAAAAATATATTAAATTAATACTTTTGTCAGATTTTGTCAGTAGTAAGATTCTACATGTTTTCTTGTTTTCCTCTCAGAAATAGATCAGAATAAAGACAGAATGGTGGAGATTCTTGAAGGGAAGGGCTTGAGCTTCCTCTTTCCACTGATGAAACTAGAAAAAGAGCTCTTGAAGCAGATCAAAGCAGACCCTGCTCCACAGAGCATTTATAAATGGATCAAGGACAACATCTCGCCAAAACTTCACATAGACAAGGGCTTCATCAACATTCTTATGACCAGGTACAGAGAGCAAAACATCTTATTAATATTATTATAGTATGAAAGTTTAGTCCACTATGTATTCTCAATGTAGCCAGTATTATTGTGATGGTATTCAAGTCCTCTTTTGTGTTTCAGCTTCCTGCAGTACATCTCTGCTGAGCTGTGCCTGTCTGAGGGTGATGACAACCTGGGTGCCCCCAGTAAAGAGCAACTCGAGCAGGAAAAGCAGCTTCTTCTGTCCTTCAAGCCGGTTATGCAGAAGTTCCTCCATGACCACACTGACCTGCAAGTAAGTGCCCTGTACGCTCTACAGGTGCACTGCAACACATATTCTTTTCCTAAAGGTAAGCTACTTGCATTTGCGCTTATACAATTTTAGAATATTCACATGAGGATTTAGAAACTGTATGAATCATCTCTGTGCTATTTTATGCCTGCTCCTATTTAGGCATGTTGCTTCGTTACTTTGTTCATTTCTATGACATGGAGATCATTGAGGAAGATGCCTTCCTTGCCTGGAAAGAAGATATCACCCAAGAATTCCCTGGAAAAGGAAAAGCCTTATTCCAGGTGATTATTGTTTAAAGCTATTACCAGAGGAGGTTTGGAAATGTTTTTTAAAAGAAATTTTAACTTTTGTACACCTATACCCTTTATTTTCCAAAATGTCTGTGCCAAACACTGAGTTGTAAATAAACTCTAGCAGAAGTGGGGTGCTGAATTCAGGGAGCTTGGTAAAAGAGCACTTCTAGTTAGTATATGGTAGTTCATGCCCCACATGTTTTGTGAACACAAACATGCATATTGGGGCTTAATGTCCTGTCCAGGAGTTCATACATTCTTGTATAGTTCAAATCTTGGTGCTTTTAAGACACAGCTCAAGATAGGTAACTATAGTTTTGAAGTGAAATAGTCGTTTCTCCCCGTGTTATAAGTTAAGTGATTTAATTTATTTTACACTCTGTACTTTGAAATGCTCATATAAGCTTACTGCTATTGGCAGTATTTGACTTGTTTACCCCTTTTTCTCAAGGTGAATCAGTGGCTGATGTGGCTAGAGACGGCTGAGGAAGAAGAGTCAGAAGAGGAGGCTGACTGAAAGGGAAGAATCACCGATCACTCAACCCTGCTGGTTACCCCACTGCAACAGCACATGCTTTTCACCTCCTGCTATGTTGCTAGATCCAGTGAACATCTTGAAATTTATTATTGTAATCAGAATCTTGTCTATTAACATAATATGGATATATTAGTTACATTTACTTTAATATAGATCAATTTGTTTTACTGGTGAAAGTTGCATAAAGGGCCTTTCTTGATCGCTAAACCTGAGCAGTGATTCTTAGTTTTTTAGTTTTGTTATGCACAATAATAAATGCCTGTGTGATTTGGTTTAAATCATTTTAGCATGTCTGTGTTTTTGAACAAAGTTGGGTGATGCATCTAAATGGCTTCTTCAAAGGAACACACAAATAAGACCATGTGTCTTTTGGGACTGCAATGTCTGTTTATCCTTCAACATGCATGACCTTCCAACTAATCAGAAATTTGTTTCTATAACCTGTTAGTAGTTGTCCATTTCTACCTCATTTAGGATATCATGTACGACACACTACTTTTTTCCAGAATTTTCAGCAAAGCTTTAATGTTTATTGGATACTGTTCATTAGGAAGAAAGGGAAAAAAGGTGACTGCTATGTCTTTGTTCTGCATTAATGTAATGACTTCAGCATTTAACTCTGATGGATAAGTAATGCCTGTCAGGTACAATGTTGCAGTAGCAAATGTTCTGCAGTATTATTGCAATGTGGTTGCAATGGTAGATGCAGTAGCTTGTTATTGCCTTGGATATAAATTCAACTAAAAACAAAGATCCAAACAAAGTTGATATTTTAATCATTAAAAACTAAACTGTAATTATTAAAAATGAATAGATAACCCACCAATCTGCATTTTATATTCAGAATAAGTGAAAGTGTTTTGCCCTTGTCAAAAAGTAATGCACAGGATACCTGTTACTGACAAGTGTTTTAAATTTATTTGACTTGCATTGATTAAACATTTTTTTCTGAGGTGTTTGTGGCTATGTGTACGTATGAATATATAACTTACAGTCATGTCATGGAAAGGTTTTTAGTGCTCTGTATGCTACTCTACAGTTTCAGTAAAGGAAATCGATTACCAAAAAGTTCATGCTTCCTGTTCTTTCACAATGCTGTATAAGACTAAAGATTGCTTTACATGTTCATGAAACTGCTGTTGAAGCAATGACAGTTTTGATGTTATTCCTTGATACCATCTTTAATATTATGTATTTAGTTGTAGCTGATTTTGGTGACAAAAGATAGGCCAACTCGAAATGTCATCAAAAAGCAGCATGTCATCATGTCATTCTCGTTATTTTCAGTAGATGTTAATGCTTGAGATGGAGCATGTGACATGCAGTTGACATAAAAGACGCTGGGCAAGGCCATTTTAAAATGGAAAAATCCCAACTTTGTACATGGTAGTGTGTAAACATCTTGGTTTCCTTACTTTTTTAAATCAGAACTTTAAAAACCTCAAGCCATTTATATCATTCTTGGTCGGTGGGAATCCAGAAGTACTCAACCACTTTTCGACTTCGCCTCAGAATGCTGCTCTCATGGGGATCTGCTCCCACTGCTGACAGTTCACTGAACTGAGCTGGTCCAGAGTCTCTTCCTGGTGTGGGAGCTGTAACCCTGAGAATGGTCCTAAAAGAAAACAATTGCATGTACTTTTGAGTTTAAAAAAAAATAAAATTCACTAGCTAAAAATGGGACATGTAATTCAGTAATGTACCTTCCTGAACTCTTTTCTGAATCCTCATCACTGGCTTGAGCTTTTGAGATATACACAGGATCCCCCTCCTAAGTAGTTAAAAATCTAATCAGACCTTTTTTATTTTAGTTAGTAAAGGTTTATGGCATGGAAAACAGATTACCGTAAAGTTTCTTGGAGTTCCATCATGGTTCTTTAGGATCTTAATCCTCTGGTCACTTTCAGCCATACAAAGAATGTAGCTTTTTATGTTTGCTTGACACTGGATTAAAAAAAACATGATGAAACTGATTTATATTAATACAGTATACAAATGGTTCCAAGAGGTTCAGATGGAAGTTAACCTTCTGTCTATAATTGGACCATTATTGTGACTTACTGCTTTGTTCTGCCTCTGTGATATGAGGTCTTCCTTCTCTCTGAAGATGTCTGCAAGTGCTTGGTGTTTTTCCCGCCAGCTGAGACACTCGCTAACTGATTTGTCTTTTTCTCTCTTGGCCAGTCTGCACTCATGCTCAGCCTGCTGCTGCTCTTTAATGGCTCTCTCGCTCTGTTCCTCAGCGGCAGCAGCCCTGCGTCTCCAGATCACCTCCCTACATCCCGAATGCTTGTTAGTGCAAATTTACTTCAGCAACATGTCTTTAATTCATTGATGAATGTTCTCACTTTTCTTTAATTGTTGCATTCTCGTCAGTCAGCTCTTTGATATTCTGCCGTAATTTGTTCCTCTCATCTTCCAGTTCCTTGCTCTCCTTTAGGAGAAACTCCTTCTCTCCAGACACCCTGTCCAGTTTCAACATAGCCTCAAAGTATTTTTTTTCAGTCTGGGCCAGAAGCAGCTGTGTGTTTTTGTGCTACAGAAATCAGGGTTAAAACAAGCTGATATTTAATTACAATTAAACAGTGTGTGTCGCTATACAAACACACTTCTTTAATACAGAGCAAAAAGAGGAAGTATGCATCTTCACAAATTGGTCCATGTTGAGACATACGTGTGCGTACCTCTTTACTCAAATTGTGTAGCTCTTCGCTAAGTTCTACTTTGTCAGCCAGTGCTGCATCTCTCTCTCCTTTGCTTCCTAGTGCACGAGCCTCTGCCAGAGTTCGGTTCTTTTCCGCCTCACTTCGGGACTTGTCTGCCTCCTCCACTGCCTTGGAGCACATAGTCACCCTCTGCTGGCTCAGATGCAGCTTTTGTTTTAACTAATAGCACCAAGAGAAAATAAACCAGGGCCCGAAATCATAGAGTGTTCAGAGACATCCTAATTTAGCTTAAAAATTCCTAACTAGGAATCTTATCTTAAGTGATTCAGGACCAATTTCAGAGCAACTCTGAGCTAGGAAAATACAAAAACATTTACTAGGTATAACATTCTTTTGAAGACTGTGATTAACTGTACAATATAATTTTCGATATAGGCACTTATTAAAATAAGGTCTATTATAAGCCTTCACTTTTTCCCTATGTTAAGTCATTTGAGGCTATGTCCTGTAGGGATTACGTTCGTGACCGAGCTGTATGTTATAAATGTAATGTAAATGTAAATTTCTGCCCCTATGGCATTTATAGATACACTAATATCTCCGAAATTATATAATTTATCATCTATAACATTTCTGCGCCGTGTTGGAGATGTTTATGTTTACATTTACATACTGATATGGCATTGATGGTATAGAATTTAGCAAACTGCTAAGAAACCAGAGCAAGTGATTTCTATTTTAACCTGCTTTAATATCAGATCTCTAAAATTGTGTACCTCTTTAACTTCAGCCTGTAGTTCCTGGTTGAGGCTTCTAAGGTTCCTCATGGTAAGCTCACTCTCGGTTCTCATCATGATCCTCTCCATGTGAATCTCACTGGATAGGTACTTGTTTTCTTTTTTTAGGTCCTCACATTCCTAATGACACGGGAAGGTAGTCAGAAGTGGGCAAATAGATGTCGTCTCCAGGATTTTACTTTTTTATACTTAGTTGTCCAGTAGATAAATATATATTCATTTGGTATTCAACTATGATTGCAACACACTTTGCTGCTGTAAATGGAACTGATAAACCAGTGTGGGTGCAGGTTTTCATTCCAACTATGCAGAAGACACACCTGATTCAACAGAAGTCCAATGTTAACTGATTAAACAGTGAAATCTGGCATAGCTTCTGCTTGACTCTTATGAAAACCAGCATTAACACTGGATATTTGTGTATAAGATCGGACACACATCAACCGAGGCAAAAAAGCTGGCAAAATAGTTTTGTACTACTTCTAGATTTATTCATTTGCATAGCTGACAGATCTTTTCAGGATGAAGATCACATGTTTGTAGAAACACTGACAAAATAATTAAATTATAAAACAATGTTATTTAATGTAAAACAAAAGACTATCATAACATCTTATGGTAGCTGCTCAGTTTGCTCGTTCAGGCATCCCACCTTTGTTTCCTTTTCTGCCATGCCTAATTCTGGGTTTGTTTCTGCCTGCCTTGTGACACTTCTGCCTGATGTGAACTACCTGCCCACCGTTGCTGTTCCTGTCTGCCAGCATTGCACTGTTCTTGGTATTTGGACTAGATTTGGATTTGATCTGTTTCTGACATTGCCTCTGCCTGCCTATATTGCCCTGTTCACTGGTATTTCATTATTATACTGTGTTTAATGTTACCTCTGCCTGCCATGTTCCCTAGAATTGGATTATTGGACTGTGTTTGCCTACCCTGATCTGTATCTATGCTCCTGGATTATTTTTCACTATTGTGGGTATTTATCTGCCTCTCTCTGCATACTCCATATTGCTTGTCTGGACTTTGCTTACTATTAATTATTGTTTGGCTAATCATTAAAGACTTTAATTTGACTATGACCTTGTCCTGCATTTGGGTCCTCCTCTACCTGCCACACCTGGCAGTACCATATGGACAGTTATGTCGGGTTATGCCGCGCATTTCTGAAGCAGTGCTCAGTGATCTTTGAGCTCCAACCTTTCTCCTTCAAATTAGATTGCTCCAAGTAACATCCTTGCTGTCAGTCACCCATCTGCACTTAGTATGACACTTTTCCCACCAAACTCCACAAGGTTTTTAAATCTACCTTACCTAAGGTAAATGCCACCCGAGCCTTGTTTGAGATGTCCCAAGGGACTTGATGACCGAGTTTGCAGTGGATTTCTGTACAGCCGCCTGGGACAGCAAGTGGAATGCCACAGCATTCTTCTTCTTTGTGTATAAGAAGGCATTGACTACCAGGGCTTGAACAGTATAACCATCAAGAACCCTACCCCCTGCTACTCATGACATCGGTGTTCATGTTTGTTCAGGGGGCCACCATCTTTTCCAAACTGGACGTTGATGTCAGTCAATATGCAGTGTTCCAAACATATGTTAATGATGTTCTCCAGGACTGTCCTCATTTTTCGTCTCATATTTTCTCACACTCTGGAGGTGCACAATCAGCACGTCCGCTCAGTACTCCAGTGCCTCCACCAGAATTGATGGTGTATGTTGTTAAGGCTGAAAAATGTGATTTTCACATGATCAGGAGCAGCTTCTTGAGGTTTAAACTATCAGCCAGGAGCATTCAGATGGACCCCAACTGGAGTCAAGGGATTTTTTTATCAACGTTTCTGCGTTGCCACACCAGTGCATTAGCTCACCTCACCACAACACCGATGTCAATCAAGCCTTTAACAAGCTCAAGCTCTTCTTCACTTCTGCCCCTATCCTTACCATACAGAATCCCTCATCAGTTTATCATAGAGGTAGATGCTTCTGATTTATCCCAGAGGAGCCCCAGGGACAATAAAATGCACCATGGGCTCCCACCGCCTCAGGACTGTGTTTGACTTTGCCTGCTCTATATTGCCCAATTTGCTGGAATTGGATTATTGGGATTTGTTTGATGTTGCCTCTCCCTGCTCTATATTAGTCTGATTGCTGTTGGGATTATTAGTCTGTTCTATTGCTGTTTTTGCCTACCCTGCAATGTCTCTATGCTCCAGGTTTATTTCTCACTATTGTGTGTTTTTCTTTGCCTCTCTCTGCATACTCCATATTGCCTGTCTGAACTCTGCTTACTATTAGTTATTGTTTGGCTTTTCATTAAAGACTTATTTGATTATGCTGTATTTGGGTCCTCCTCTACCTGCCACCCCTGACAGACATTATACAACATTTCTTCAGGTTTGTAGTGCTACATAAAACACAGAACTACTAGAGACACAGAACTAAGAACACTACACAGTACTACATAAAGTGTATGTGTACAGTATAATAATTAACAGTGGACAATGCAACACAGTAAACAGTTTTGTAATAGTAAACTGCTGTGGATGTAAAAATAAAGGATAGATAGTAGCAAAGAAGTAAATGGTTCATACAGCATTTTGTTAACGAGCTAGTTGATTCTATTGATAGTTAACTAGCTCATCATAGGTTGTTATATTATGTACCACTTTTTAGCCAGGTGAGTCAGGATTCTGGGGAAAAAAACACAGGACTGGGCAAATTACATTGGAGGTTTTACTTTGCCCTATATGATCTCTGGTAGTAAAATTGCACCCCAGAGTTTTTGTGTGTGTGGTGCAACCCCGTAAACCATGGTAGTACACAGAGAACTTCACACCCCAACAATTAAATCATAATAAATGTCCCATGACATGGAATCCAGGGTAAGAAATAATCAGGAACTCTATGCATTTTTGATTAGCTTCGGTCATTGCTCACCTTTCTCTTGCGTACCAGCTCTCCTTGCAGGTGGTTAATCTGGATGAAGGAGCCGCTGACACTGAGCGCGCTCACCGGCCTCACTGCTCTCACAGGCCTTCGAGGAGGATGAGACAGTTTAGACACTCCTTTGATCTCCTCCATGCTCTCTTTTCCAAATCGGCTCCCTATATTACTGCTGACCGAGTAGGACTTGAACATATTGTTGTCCGAAGCTGGAAGTTTTGACAGAGACAGATTCTGAAGGTCCCCATGAGACACGGTCCTCAGGGTCATGGTGTTCGGGTGGTGTTCAATGCACCAGGTTTTAAGATTTTTAAGATACTTTGAACAGTTAACAGTGTAAGTGTGCTGCTGATGCTGGGCTGGAGTTAAGAAAAATACTCCCATCTGTGTACCGTTGGACATGTGAAGACATGCGCTCTGTCAGGTGCTTTTAATAATTGATGAGGCCATCGGATACCTTTTCATGAGCCGCAGAAACTCTATGCACGCATAGAAGGTGAAACAAAGCCTATTCCTGCTATACTGTATCTAATACCACCAGATCCATCTCCAACCACCTGTAGCTACTTATTTACCTGTCTTACTCTTTAAACAAATTATACTGATTACATTTATATTAGTATTTACTTTTAGTATTTTAAATTTTTTATGTTATTATATATGTCTTTGTAATCATAAAGAGTTAAACATATTTAATCAGCTGTTGACTTGTATATCGAAAAAAAAAACAGACAGTGTGAAAACATGTAAGCATGTAAATACTCAAATCAATAAATAGCACAGGATGACCCCAACACTACAGGTCTGCAAGACAACATTGCCATTCCATGCTGATGAATGAGTTTGAAACTCTACAAGCATTGTGCTCATGATTGATTCACAAACCTTTTCTGTTACCAATATATTATTCATGTAGCCCTAGAAGGGTTGCAGTGTTAAAACTATTGACTTATTAGGCTCTTCATTATCCAGGATTTAAATAACAGCTTTGGAAGTCATAAACTATGGAGATTAAACACTTTCACTATAAGACTATAAGATTACAGCAAAAAGATGAAATGATGAATTAATGTTGACATTTTTCCATTAAATATTTCCATTTTTAAATCACTGTGTACAAATGGATGATGCCAAGGGGGAAAACATTATGAATGTGCATATGCTTGAGTTCTGTGGTCTTTATTAAATGCTTGTTGATCTTGATTTTGAATCAAGACAAGAGGTAAGATGAGAAGATCTAAGTAATTTTAAAAGAGGGTTCATTGTTGGGCCAAATCTGTCTTAAGAGCTTAAGTCATTAAGACAAACTTGTGTTTCAGTATGAAGTGAAGTGAAGTTTAAGGCTGCAAAGCCTACACACATACACACACACACACCAAGAGCTAGTTAAAGAAACCCACATAGACACAGGGAGAGCATGCAATATTAAAGTATCTACCTTTAATATCAGCTATTGCTCTGGAAATATGTAAAATATGTAAAAATGCATTAAAAGTTGCTATGCACTGCCCTTGCCCTCCAACACAAGTAAAATTACTCTGATAGAATTGCTGAATAAGACAAACTTGGATAAACTTTGCATACATAGGCTCATCATTAGTCAGCTCATTACAGTATGCGCATAGGCCAAGAGATGGTGAATTTGTTTCGTGCAACTGCAAAACCTGACAACCAAAATAAGAGGAAAAATTCAGCCATTATAGGCTCAATTATTATATATTATGACCTTTGCTCTTGTGTATCCAAACCCTCCTGCCCTCATTTCGAAGGTCTCCTGACAGGACATCCTCTGTCTCATGTTTCCTGTTTCAGACTTTTCCTATGGATAATGATGCTTGCTGTATGCTAGTACATTCAGTGCAAAACAAAATTTCAGGGAAGACACAATGAGGTGCAGAGTATGTCCAGCTTTGTGTACTTTTCTGTCTCTGGTTCTTTGCACAGCTAGTCTAGATCTTAGCCAGATCCAAGGTAAGACAAATCCATTAATATGAATTAAAACAATTTTTTTTTACAAATATGGCACAGGAATGTATAACCTTTTATGGAAAAAAATAGCCCCTAAGAACCTTGTTGATGACTTTTATTGCAGTAATTGCTATAGTCGTTTATATCAAAAGCTACTGTAGGGGCCTGTATTGTTAATTGGCTTTCATTATGTGATTTTACAGTTTATCCAAAAGATGGAATCTCCGAAGTATTCATAGTCCAGTTAAAGAGCCAAAAATACAAATTCAATGCCACTACAGCTATAGATGTATGCACAAGTCTGGGTGTTAGTATAGCCACTCGTGCTCAAGTAGAATCTGCACAGCGCAGCGGATTACAGACTTGCAGGTACAGGTTTAACATGAATGAATTCTAAAGATTTGCAATTTAATGGATTTCCAAACATATCATTTATGTAAATGACATTATGTTTAATTTAGCCTGTATTTATTCTTTACAGATATGGTTGGGTTAAAGAGAAAGTTGCTGTTATTCCTCGTACTGAGAAAAATCCAAAGTGTGGCCAAAGTAATGTTGGAACCATTGTTTGGGTTGCTTCTTTTGACCAATTATTTGATGTGTTTTGCTACAATTCAAAAGGTTTATTGTTATTATTATTATTATTATTATTATTAGTAGTAGTAGTAGTAGTAGTAGTAGTAGTAGTAGTAGTAGTATTTGAGATTAGTTTTAACTCTGACATTTCTAAAATTATATTGCAATGAACTATTTACATAAATCTAGCATATACTAATGATACTGTCATTATATACTACATATACTAACTACTATCAAGATGTTTAGCATGTGAGGTTAAATATGTGTCCTATGACCTGCAGGTCAAACTGAAGCAACAACATTCACCACCCCAAACATGACATCTGTGTCTGATGGGAGGACTCAAGCTAAACCAACCTCCCCACCATTTTTTTTGTCAACTCAGCCAACCAAAAACCTCCTTGGTTTCTCCACATCTCCTCAATCTATTTCAACTGTTTTCAGCACTTCTGTGATACCTACAGTATTTTCTTCCACTGTCATCCCTATGACTACATTGATCTCTCAAACATCCCCATCTGATATTTCCCTCACAAGTACATCACAAGGATATCAGTCTTCCAATTTTTTGCCTTTTTCTACTTCTTTCTCTGCTACAGATCTTTCCTCGCATCCATTCACTAACTCATCCTCCGTAAACATTTCTTCTAATAAAACAGATGGGCAACCACCTCCTGAAAAAGGATTTTCCTTTGGAGGTAAATCTCTGTCACAATATAGACACATTTTCAAAAATAATATCATATTTGAAATATGTTTGTAATTCCTTAGTGTTTATTAAAATTCCTCTGAATAATATCTTGTCTTTCCATTCTACAGCAGTATCCATTGCATTGTCATCCATTTTTGTGATGCTCCTGATTATAGCAGTAATCGGCACAGTTTGGTATTTTAAGATGTATGTTTACCATGTTTACCACCACCTACTATGTTCCCCTAAGAAACTTCCATGAAGGTCACTGTGCCATCTCTTTCAGTAAAGGACCACAGCGTCGTTCTCCATGGGAAAGGATATGCCACAATGAAATGTTCGAGACTGAGATGTGGAAACAAGATTTCAACATACACAATGACAGTGGGAACTGTGGTGATGATATAACTCTCCAGTTGGAAGATGATACAATATCATCCTAAGAACTCCTCTTGTAGAAATGGGATGCTATGGGATACGATGGAAAAGGAAAAGAAATGCTGTGGTGTTATCTATGACTCCAGACATTTTAAATATCAGATACAATAAGTTTGACTGAAAATAGCATGGTTAATGTTGTTTTCAGAAATCCAAGTGTTTGACACAAATGCTCTTTCCATGTGACGTAATATTGATTCATTTGTAATCAAATTTTTCTGTTCTCCGCCATTTCATTTTTCACACAGTATGTGTAACGATACTAACTATAACAGCTCTGTGATCATAAAAACATTGAAAGAAATAAACTTTGTTTTTTATTTGAAATTTATACACTTTTTTATAAGCTATAAAATAATTATGGAATCTGAATTGTTCCAAATTCCCCCAAAAGAAACTAGTTTTAAATGTGTTCTATTTTATATGCATGGTTTGGGTCATGTTCAGGGGATAAACTCTAGAAATGAGCATTTTTAGTGACTCCTGCTGATCAGCGGATCAGCGTAACTAATAAACTTACACCTAGCACTATGCATTATATTTTGAAAAAGTAGATTATCTTAATATCAAAACCTTAAATTTTCTCTGGACATAATGATAAATACATGTGTGACCTTTGGAACGAACCAGAAAAACTAGAAAATCGCATCCATGACGATTTATGGTGATTTTATTTCGTTGCCTTCATTGACGGTGATACATTAATAGGAGGGGGTCCCCTGTACCAAGATGGCGTCTCAATTGACGCATTCGTTCCAATGTACTGCCGTATACAAGGCGACATCTATTGTATATATCTATGTCGTTAACCAAGGACTTAAACAAACCAACGTAATCCAGAGATATATTTTAATAACATTCAATATCATAAAACACATTCTCACTTGTGAAATGTAATCCCTTGCTGTCTGGTGTTTAGATTTCGTTCATTTGAACAGCCAAACGCAGCACAGAAGTCCGGCATCGTGCATGAATTTGAAGTACAAGACCCCTGTACCAAGATGGCGGCGGTTTTGACGCATTTTTAGAACCCCAAAGCGACATCTAGGTGTAGGGTGGTGCACGAGCCATTTGTTACTGAGCCTTCGCCTCGGCTTACGTCATCAGTAAGCGACAGTGTTTATCATTAAAAAGTGGCTAGTTCGCTGTAAAAAAAAAATCACCTTAAATATTGACTTGGATAACATGTATGTCATCAGGTTAGCAGCAATTTATGTACATCAACATGTCGTTTATAATTCTCGTCTGGAAATAAGTTTAATATTTTATTACTCCGCGTTGTTAGGTTGTTCTCTTGCTAGCTCGTATTATTTGGTTCCTGGCGTCCGAATGCAAATTAAAGGTTAATAATGTTATTGTTAATTGTGGCTTTTAAATACGTTTTATGTTGCGTTTATTTAGACACAGTGTGCATTGCAATGTCGTGTCTGAATAGTGATTGAACCAGCTGGTTATTTCTAGGTGTTCCAGCCTACGTTCATTGTAATTCTCAGGTGAAACTAAGTAGTAGTAGTAGTAGTAGTAGTAG
This sequence comes from Tachysurus fulvidraco, assembly GCF_022655615.1. NCBI lineage: Eukaryota > Metazoa > Chordata > Actinopteri > Siluriformes > Bagridae > Tachysurus > Tachysurus fulvidraco. The sequence goes on along the minus strand of NC_062530.1, from coordinate 17,695,673 downwards.
TAATAATAATAATAATAATAATAATAATAATAATGGCAATACGTTGTTGTTAAAGGATTTTAAAAAACACAATCCATCCATATTAGTGGAGAGGTGACCATATGTTTTAACTTTAAAAATCCATCACTGATATACACAATGAAATAACACCTTAAAATATATTAGATTATTTTTAAAACCGATGTGGTCATGAGAGTTTTACCACGCACCCAAATGAAGGTTAGTAGCGACCCTTTTTAGCGAATGAAGTGTTCGTTCATTCATGCATATATTTCCAGTGAGCTGCATTATCATGGTCAGGGTGGATTGATTGGGAGATTTTTCCATGAACACTGGGTGTGATGTGAGAAGGCACCCAGGGTGAGACACCAGCTCATTGTAGGGCACCATACTCACACTTATTCATTCACATACTCAAACACATTCACACATCAAGATTAGCCAGTCTGTGTACTGGAACGTTTTTGGGAGGTGGTGACAAACAGTAACCTGTAGCTGAAGACTGAACCAGGGACAATGGAGGTGTAAGATAGCAACACTAAATAGCAGTGACAAGCTAGCCCTGCTGATGAGGTTTGAATGAATGAAAATGTAGTGAATACTTGAAAATAATGACATTGTACTGTACAAAAAATGCTTACATTTTTCAGCTTTGCAGCTTGTTTTGTCTTTTTGTGTTGCCCAGATTTATTTATTTATTTATTTGCAGGGCCTTGAGCACTGAATGAGGTCTGTTTTCTCAGTGTGGTCCTCCTTGTGGAGCTGAGATGGGCCAGCAAATCTCTGGTCAGGCTGTAATGGGCAGGCTTCCTGAGAAGCTATTAAAACATGCCGGATTAGTACGGGATAGTAGCTATCTCACCTATGAAGAGTTTCTGGCTCATGTAGCAGAGTTGAATGAAGTGTAAGTTGACATTTTGTAATTATATTTTATGAAAAAAAAGTGTTTATCTGCTAATTTATATGCTCAGTGTACAAAAAAATAGCGCCATCCTCCAGTAGCAGCACCTTGTAACATGTAAACAGTTTGCATTTGTCATTTGTGTGTTAATATTGTTGTTTAATCTCTTCAAAGTGGCTATTTACTCCCATTTGCCTCTGATTGTTAGAACTGCTAAGCTGGCAGTTGGCCAACCAAAGCATCTCATTTTTGAGGTTCAGCCTGGATCTGACACGTCTGCTCTGTGGAAAGTGGCTGTGAGGATAGTGTGTACCAAGGTGAATGATAATAAACATGTCAAACTTTTCCTTTTTCATTTTATTCATACCGTATGGCATTTTCACTCATGTTCACCATATGTACTCCACCATAGGAACTAAGATAATCACAAGGTTGACTAATTTTCTGGTGATACTGTGAAATGAGACCGGTAATTACAGGTAAAATGAGGAAAAATAGATTTAGCTGACAGTGAGTTTGTAAACTTTAATCTGGAAACTCATGAAATTATGTGCATTGATCAATGCACAATGAAATGCTTCAAGTTTTAGTTTAAAAAAAAAGGTTTATACTTGTGCATGTCCTGTGGTTACCCATAATTCCAGATGAAATCACTTTCATCTTCTTTCTCTATTCACACTAATCCTTTAGTTGCTACAAAAGCTGTATTGTTTTGGTTTTATCCATAGTTATTTGTTCTTCATGATCATGTGGATTATTTGTACGCTTTCTGCCTAATTACAGATCAATAAGGAGGATGGAATGCTGGAAGCTTCACGCATTATGAACCTGTATCAGTTTATTCAGCTCTACAAAGACATCACCAGCCAAGCAGCTGAAGTGCTGGCAGCAGATGGCAGTATGGAGTCTTCCTCTGGACAGCTTTCTTCTGCAGCCTCTTGCCAGGCCAGCATGTGGATGGGAAGGTACAGTTTTATTTTTTAAAAAACCTCCACAAACTACCATGCCAGAATTTTTTTATTTATTTATTTATTGATGATTTTACCAGGCCATGATTTTATAAATATTGCATACGTGTACAGTTTTACTCCTGTTCTATAACAGTACATCTCTGACAGTAATATTAATGTACTCATTCTAATATTGTATCTTTTTTTTATAGTAACACAATACACAAGGATATTTAGTAACTCCACATTATTTAAATCTAGTAATAAATAAGTTAAAGATGCCTTGCAAAGGGAATAGTATAATCAATGAGCTCAAATTTGTGGAAGCAGTCTCCCTAGTAAGTTTGGTAAGTGAGGTTGTTTTTTTTTTCTTCAACTTCAAGAGAGAGATACATATGGCACAAGATTGAATTTAAATGTAAAGGTATTCAAAAGTATGACTTCATTTATGGTAGAAGAGGAAGAACACACTTCAGGACATGATGCTTTGGAAAAATAATCTTGGTGGTAATGATCCCACATGGCATCATATCAGCTTGTTGATTTCCTATACAAAGTCGAGGTGTTTTATTCCTTATGTGCAACCCATCCCACATATTTTACAGGGTGAAGCAGCTTACAGATGAGGAAGAGTGCTGTATCTGTATGGACGGAAAAGCAGATCTTATTCTGCCCTGTGCTCACAGCTTCTGTCAGAAATGTATTGATAAGTGGTATGTACCAGCTGTCAGACTTTATTTTTCTGTTTAGAATGCATACCCGTGGGTTACTTGCCATCTGTGCACTGTAGGAGTGGTCAGAGTCGAAACTGCCCCATCTGTCGGATCCAGCTGACGGCTGCCAATGAATCTTGGGTAATGTCTGACGTGCCCACAGAGGAGGACATAGCTGGCTACATTCTCAATCTAGCGGATGAGGCTGGCCACCCTCACAGACCTTAATCTAAAACACTGCACATCTTTTTGACTCAATATCACTAATTATTAGACTGTAAGATGCTATTTTGAATTATGTCGGTTATTGATCTGTTTTTGATTTATTTGCAGGCAGCAATAACCACTCACTGGGCCTCATTTATCAAGCTGGATACAAACCTTATTTTTAAATGATTCCCAGGAGCATTTACATAAAAATGTTGCTGAGCTCTATTACTGAAGATTTAGCACATATAGACGTAAGGAGGTGTTACGGCATCATTTAGTCACGCTTTTGTCATGGACATGTTTGTGAGCATCACTAAATGCAAATCAACTGTGCCATGAATGCACTGTGCACTTTATGGGTGATTTGCATTTGTCATGTATGCACTTGAGCACGAAGAAACTCACTGAAACTTGGGCAGAAGTTTTTCTAGTTCTGTTTGGCTTCAGAAAAAAATGACACACATTACTTAAAGATCGGTAAATGAGGCTCATTGTCATTTATGTTTGTGATTTGTTCAGCATCCTTCATTTAAAAACATTTGAGAACATTTTTATGGTGTGAAATTTACTGAATACTTGCTGCTTTTTTTAATCTCACATAAGTTGTGTATAGGAATGAATGAAAGAATTGAAGGTTTCAGCTTATTTCATCAGAGAACTGACCATCAGTTCTCTAATTTCATTAGAGAACTGATGGTCAGAATGTGCATGGTGTTTTATTTCAGACACCCTGTGTCTTCTGGCAAACATACTAACATCTATAAGACTGCTTTAATAAGGTGTTCTGTTAGAGTGTTTTTCATATAGGACAGCAGTGTCCAATCTTATCCGCAAAGGGCCGGTGTGGGTGCAGGTTCTTATATAAAACCAAGCAGAAGCCACACCTGATTCCACCCTTTCCGGATAAGATTGGACACTGCTGATATAGGACTAATTATTTTGATTAGGAAAAAAATATTTAGCTTGATTTAGTCTAGAAAATGTGAAAGGTTGTAAAGCAGTTCTAACTACTGAGAATATTTTTAAATGTTAACTTCTATTATATATTCAGACTTGCACTAGTATATTTTTTTCCCTATTATTTTTGCTGTTAATTATTTAAATAGACGGCTGATTGAAATGCATTTTCTGGTTTGTTATGTATAATAATCTAAAAGCAGCACAAGGATGTATATTTTTCTTGACATTCTACCATAATTATTATAATCCTCATAATTAAACTTTTTAAATGTTGAAACACTTGCAAGCTTATGATGGTAACTTGTTTCTTCAAAAAAAGAAATGTTGAGCTAAATCTCTTTTATACAAAAAAAAAAGTGTCCAAATGCAGTTTTAATGAAAAATGTAAAATATATCCTGCTGTGTAAATTGTCCACACCGCATTTTTAGACAAGTATAAAACTTTATTCTTGAAAAAAGATAAGTTTTCGTCTTGGCAGTTTTCAGATCCCTGTAGGTATCAGTGGAAGAAAAAAGAAACACACACGCGCACACACACACACGCGCACAAACATACACACACACGCACGCACAAGCAAAAGAGAAAAACAGATATGTGCCCTGGTCCTGCAACTCTGATACATTCACAACAGCGTACAAAGGCTATGCTTCTCATGGGGGGAGAAAAAACAGCACAGCTCAGGTAAAAGACAAATCATTGTCACACATTTGACACTAGATTTTGTAGCCACCCAAATGCAGCTCAATAAGTTTGACAAGGTACTTAGTGCTTCAAGCTGTTCATAGGGAAGTGCTTTTCATTAAATGTAAAAAAAAATCCCTTGCATTGATACTTAAGAAGCTCAAAAGTAGGTCATTAAACAAAAACTGACCCCTTAAGTCATCCCTTTTTGGAGACTATGCACAGGTATTAATGAATATATGTTCCTTCACTATAAATATCTCATTTTCTGAATAGATTCAGGAGAACATGGTCTTGCATAAAGCACGTGGGCCACATAAGATGCACATAAGCACATAAAACTCAATGCAATCACAAGCAGCATAATTATTCCTATATGCAAAAATTTTATTGACATTTTTAATGTGTTCTAAACAAACTAATGCTTCCTTGTTTTCTAGTTTGTCTTTCAATATATTCACACTGTCTTTCCAGTCATAGGCTCAGTTTTAACTGCATCTACCAGGAAGCTGAGTTCATTGCACATGGTCTCATGCCTGTAGGCCATGCGGATCTGGGCCACGTTGGTACGGCGAATGTCGTTCCCTTCTGGTCCTTCCTGGAGGTAGTTCTCACCTAAGAAATATTTCTTTTCCTGATAGAGACAGGTACATTTTAGAATCCCTGCAAACTATGTGCACTGCTGTAAATATATAGAGAATAACTAAACAGTAAAGCAGGGCATGTCTAGGCATGAGAAAGTGCAAAGGGAATTCTTCTCTTTGCTCAGATCTTAAGTTCAGATCATAATGCTTACTTTTAAATGCTTACTGAAAGTGGAACAAATGATTGTGAAAAATAATTTGTTCTTTCCTGAGTTTTTCTGATGGACATTATAGGACAAATGCTGTTAAATGCTCTATTCTGATTGGTCAAAATTTGTTGATTAAATCCTGTAAAGTGCTGATTTAAACATGCTTGTTATCATCGATATACTGGAGTATCAGAATTAATAATCAGAGATTGGCACATTATTGTGGTATAAATACTGAGAAATAAAATATGTACATATGAATCATGAATAATATATGATTTTTTTTTACATTAAGATCAATTGTTCAAAAATAACTTTTGACTTTATCAATAAATTCTACACATTTATTAAAAAAAAACAATCTACAAGGAGTCACAACCCTCCAAAAGAGTTTCCATGTCATAAAAGATTCCTTGTAGCAAAGCTAGAATCATTAAATATCAGAGCACAATGCTTAAGACACTCATGTCAAAAGTGGGTAAAATAGTAGACAAGTTGCTAACATTGTACCTGATGTGAGATTCCACTTTGTATGACACTGTTTCTTGCAATCTCGCACAGATCACATGTACTGAGCTTCCACAGCTGTCCCGCAATTGCATACTCCTCCATCAGTGCCTCCTACAAAGCACAAAATAGAAAAGAAAAAAAAGTAAAAACTCCATCATTGGACACTTTGCATGTATTCTGGAGTGAGAAAGTCACTCACTTTGGTATAGTGGAACTGCATGGGGTCATCAGTGGACAGTGAGACACACAGGCCCTTATGGAGGAACTCTCGTAGTGGGTTCTTGGAGTACTCCAGGAACAAGCTGTTGTTGCTCAGAGGAGACATAGCAATGGGTATCTGAGCCAGGTAGTAAAGGTACTGCAGCACAGGACTCTGCAGAGGTAAAATGGTGAAAAAGGGCAGAGTTTAACACATTTCAGAAGATAGTGAAATATTCTGCAAATATTTATTACAGTTTATAAAAATAATTGTTTTGTTAATACTCTAAAACAAAGACGAACGAAGTCACATACAAGATACTGTTTCTTCATCTCTCATCATCCCACAGAGCATGTGGGATCGTTTTCTTTATTAATATAAAGCATCCCACTTGGTTTAAAATTTTTGGTTCTGATATTTATATCTTTAAAAACATTCTACTGATATTCAAATTATGTTTAAATCCATCATTTTTCTGTACCACTCGTCCTAAACAGGGTTGCAGGGATCCTGGAGCAAGTTCTATTAAACGTGGGGGACATGACGCAAGGGACACCCTGGATGGGGTGCCAACACATCACAGGTCACAGGTCACAGGTCACACACACACACACACACACACACACACACACACACACACACACTGGAAGAACCCAGAATGCCTGGAGGAAACCCCTGAATCATGCAAAACCTACAAGCTCCACACACAGAAGGTACAAAGGTGGAAATCAAACCCCCAACAATAGAGGTGTTAGGCAATGAAATGACCACTAAGTCGCAGAATCAAATAATGATTCTTGGGATTCTTAAAAACTGATTTTAACCTAAATGCATCTGACTTCAAAAAATATATAGCAAGTTTTAGATTACAATATTAAGATCATTTTTAAATAGTTTACTCATTTCAAGATCTAAATTGTCATATTTAATTGAGAGATGATTTAATTTTTGCTTATTTGTAAAAATAATACTGTATGTCTAGAAATAGTCTTAATATTCCTTGCACTTGAGGGAAGCACTGACCATCTTCAGGTTGAGGCCATGAGAGATGTTATCTGCAGTGAGGAAGGCTGACACCAGGTGAGTGATGGAGCCTGCTTCTCCACAGTGTGGACGGAACTGAAAGGTACAGAGGCCACGTTCCCTATAAAGCATCATCATTAGCTGTTAGCATATATTGGGATTTAAGAGGCATACCTACATACATACATACATACATACATACACACTTTACATATCCTTGACCAGAAATCATCTATTCTATGTCAAAAATGTGATAACATCAATGCATCAAAATCAAATACTAATGCACCATTTATTCTAAAAGAAGACCAATTGCAAGGCAAATCACAGGTTTATACAGTATTAATGCACTCAGTCTAATGCTAATTATTTCTATGTTAACATAGAAACATAGTTTACATAGAGACCTGTATGATAGACATGTCAAATAAAATTAATTTTAAAATGTCTTTGATTGTTGATGTGCTGAATAGATGCTTTACTGTGAATAGATGCAAATTTAGCATTTTTGAAGACTATCAAATGGTCAGCGCTAAAACTATAACTTTAGATCATCCAGTTGTGTGATAGTTTATGCGATAATAGGAACAGGCTTGTTTGTGGAGTTTATAGTTATATTATAAATAACTATAACTGAAAACAGATATGCTGTAATATATGTAAGATATGCTGTAATACAGTACATTTTGTTACCTTTGGCGTCTCAAACATTAATAACGTACATGACAGTATTTCCTGTCTCAACCATACACAACATACACGACAGCACCTCCTGTCTGGGATTTATTGCTTACTTATTTAAGCATCTTGATAACAACAAGAGTAACTTGTGAAAGAATCTGTATTTTGTGTCTGAAACAAATGTTTTGAATGTAATGAAATATTTACTTTCTCAGGTTGTTCAGAACCATGATGTTGGAATACATGTGGAAGAGGTAGTAACTGTAAGGAGGGTTTTCTTCCATGGTCCATTCCTCTGGTTTGGGGCTCTTATAGGAGAACATATGATCACTATGTTTGGACTCATCATCCACACTGTCAAAGCCTGTCACCTGCAAATGAATAGCAAGAACCTTTTCAGTGGACATGTTCAGAAAAAATATATAAATGCAAGTTCGTAATCAATGTCTGTTTGCTTCCAGAGTCTTCAGGATTTGCTTCTATGAGTCTCATAATCAGTTTTTGTTTGTTGAATGTTTAAACTGACATTTTTACACCAGACAGCAATAATGGTGTAGAGTGCATATAGTTAATTAGTAATAATTGTAACTCTATAATATCAGGACTCACATATTTCAGTAAAACATGAATTTCCTTGTGCTTCTGAGGGTTTACAGTAGCCTCAAACAGAGGAAGGAAGATGTTCTCCAGCATCTTGGCAAAGTTTGGAATTATCTTCTTTGATCTGAAAATGTCACTGAGTCACAAAATACACATTTTATGTAATATTATTTATATATTAAATATATGATACAATGATAAGACGGATACAGTAATTTGACACAAAACTGTGTTCTAATTCAAAGCCAATAGGCCAGTTACACTTACTATATCCTTGGAACTTGGATCATATATCTTAGGTTGGGTGAGTACATCTTTTGTTGGATGAACCATTTTGCTAGGCTTTCCCATTCGTTGGCAGAGCGGCCATAGATAGAAAGGCGGGGCTCTGCATACTGGTACTTACTTTCCTCCAGATCATGCGCCACCTCCTAAAAGCAACGACATAAACATAGAAATACATGGTTTATGACACAGAATATTGCATCATAAAGACTTTTTATATGACTGAAGTCATTATGTTTATTTTACCTTTATAAGCCGCGCAAAATATTCTCCATTAATGTAGTTGTCGGATTTTAAGTAAATCTCACGAAGCTCACTTGCACCAACTGGGTTGTATTTGGAGTTAAACTTGTCAAAACGGTGGAAAGTTTGCCTGCCCTGAAATTGAAACTTTTGTTAGCCACTATAATTTCAAAATGATCATGGAAAGTAAATTGGCAGTATAAGGCATACATACAGCATGCACATCCAATGAATCCACTGTGAGATCGTAAGGGTCCATGTGGAGAGTTTCAAACACCTGCTTCAGGGTGATCTTTTTCCCACTCTTTTCCATCACCACCCGATCTGCCTCTGTTTTACATGTGTCCTGGATGAAACTGAGAAGGTGCTTTTGGTTCATGCAGGCTGCTGCATGGATGTGGGTGTCTACCTAAACATAGTCAAAGTAACATCAGATTTGGGTTAAGAGTTTAATGCTGGTTCTGAGGAGAATACAGAAGAAGGCTTCTAGGATGTCAGGCTTTCAAACAGGCTTATCTCTTGTGTTATTCAGTTTCATTTAATGGGTGGCAATTTTAAAATAGCTTGCAGGGTTAATAGCTGCTGTCTTTCAAATAAAAATACATGAATTTGAACTCCCAACAGTTGCAACCGAAAAGCATTTGCTCTTATTACCAAGAGATCACAAGTTTGAATCGTTACAAAACTGTCTGTGTTTTCTGAATGGGGAGGATGTACTCTCACTGCCCTGTCAATCACATAAACATTTGCCTTTACGGGCATCTCTGAGCTCATATAAGTGGAAGAGTGCAGACAGAACATGGCTCCAAATGTGTTACGTTGCCCTGTGATGCTTCTTGAGCAGGACCTTGAAAGTTTACCCATAAGGAATCACATGTTTTACCACCCACCCACCCTCCCTCCCTCCCTCCCTCCCTTCACAGTTACAAGCTGTTATATGGTAAAGTAGAGTTAGCTAGCTGGTAAGATGTGAAAATGAGGACAGAAAATGTTTTTGGCCCGCACATTAGACTACAAGTCTTAAGGTGGATTATTTTGGACTTTTGTGGAACCATCACTAATGGTTATAATACAAATACATACAGTGGTGTGAAGAAGCAATGCTGGCTTCTTTTTTGTGCCCAAAATGTAGATTCATGCAGGCTATCAGTGGCACTCACAGATCTGAGCTTTATTTTGGCGTATATACACCACCAGCTCCAATGCTCCATCTCTGCCTGACTCACTCACAGCATGTATCAGGGACATTAAATATTGGATGTCCCAGAATTTTCTTAAATTGAATGATAAAAAAACTGAGATATTATTGATTGGATCTATTGCCACAGTCAAAACGATGAACCAGTCTTTTGATGTTCATGGAACTCACATTAAGCCTTCGTCATCGATCCGTAACCTTGGGGTTTTATTCGATTCAAATCTATCTTTTGGCCCTCACATTTCTTCTCCTGTTAAAAACTCTTTTTTCCATCTTCGTAATATTGCTTGTCTCTGATCTTCTCTCACCATAGCTGATACTGAAACCTTAATTCATGCACTAATCACTTCACGTCTGGACTATTGCAATGCCTTATTTCTTGGTCTTCCCAAAAAACTTATCGCAAGATTACAGTATGTTCAAAACTCAGCAGCAAGAGTTCTCACCTCCACTAGGCGCTCTGCTCACATTACTCCACTGCTTCATGCGCATCATGTATACACTTTAAGGTATTGCTTCTAACGTTCAAAGCATTAAATGGTCTTGCTCCCCAATATCTGTTTGACCTACTTTCCCCTTACCGCCCTGTCCGGTCCCTTAGATCAGCTGAACTTGATTTGTTGTCCATCCCTCCTTTCCGTCTGTCTACTGTTGGTGGAAGGTAATTTAGTATAAATGCTCAATTATGGAATTCGCTGCCTCCTACACTACGAAACATCACATCTGTGGGTGCATTTAAGTCCCAGTTAAAAACATATCTATTTAACAAGCATTTCGGATAATGCAATTATATGTATTATGTGATGTGTATATATAGATGTATATGTAAGTGTCTGAATGTACTGTATTTGTGAAATGTAAAGCGACCTTGAGCTACGGAAAGGCGCTATATAAACTTCTTCTTCTTCTTCTATTATTTCTCATTTCCTCATTATCAGCAGTGAAAAAGAAAGTGCATGTGACATACAGTCATGAGAGTAATGAATGCAGACAAGGTAAATTATTTACACTATAATGCTATTTTACATCAAATGCCTTTAGAGCAAAAACTAAAATTGGATCGATTAAACACACATTTGAAGAGACCAGACCAGACCAGACCAGACCAGACAGACAGATAGACAGACAGACAGATAGTTTCATACCTTCCTGACATTGTAGAAGTCTCTATGTGGAACACTCTTTAGTTCCTTCAGCTCTGCCAACTCATTCAACATCTCATGCAAGTAGAACTTGGAATTAAGAAAGTTAAGCCTTCTGTGACAATAGGTCTTCCTGTAAATGAATGGAGTATTAATAGTTTGGCATTAGTCTGATGTGATCAGTTATATGTGATAAATGATGTGATGATTTTTAAAGATGTACACAAAAGTTAAACTTGGTTGGTTAGGTGTTAAAAGATAATAGGTGATTGTTTTGATAGCAGCACTTGTAGCATGATGTACTTACGTGGGTCCATCAGCAATCATGGCAAGGACATGAGTCATGTCAATAGTGAAAGTCTCCATGTCAGGGTATGGTAATCTGTGTGGCATGTCTTTACTCAAAGCCTCTGCATCATCATACACATTTATGATACCATCCTTCATCTTCATAATGTAGTTCAGGTTCTGAGGAATGTCCTCCATACTGTATGGGTCCTCACCCTCACTTGGACAGGGAGTGCTATCTGCAATTGCCATAATTTACAAAAACATCCTTCAAAGCATTGATCTTACAAAGTGTTCTACTTTTTTAATTACACTCACTGTTCCTCCTAGAACACCCACCTGGCAGAACATCTTCTTCTTCATTCCATGTGTCATTATAGGCAGTCCTTAGAAACTTGGCAGTGGTTCTGGGAAAATGGTGGTATGCCAGACGGGCATATTTTTCTCTGATGAGCAATGCTTTCAACAGGCTTTTTGATGCCTGCTCATAGTCATCGACTGTGATCTGGAACAATAATTTTAGAATAATGCATGATAGAATTATACTCCTGATATACTTCATATATATATTATATACACATTTAATATACTGTGCACTATATTTTGGTGTTTTAATGTCAAACAATCTGAAGCATTCTAAGATGAAAAACATTATATTGCTTTAACTTTAAGACATTATAATATAAATTATAATGTAATCCAGAATGCATGCATGTCTTTATTAGTGAAACAAAAGTGTTAACTGTTCCTATTGTATCACCCTTCCAAATATGCTATGTATTCTTCAGGTATTAAAATGTTTAACAGTTTATTCACAGATTATCAGGTTATAATAAACTTCCATTACAAAAAACGGTTGAATATCCCAAAATCAGTGCCTTATTTTAAAGTACCAATAGGCTGTGCAGCTTGTTTTTAGCCCAGACTTGAAGACATTAGTCAAAAAATATGGATGCTAGTTACAAAGGTTGTTATACCATTTTGTACAGCTAAGGACATGTATCAAAGTAGTTGAATTGTCCTGTGTTTCATGGTTGGTTCACCATCAGTAGAGTTAAACAAGAGCAGCATATGAAGTTATTTCTATTACCTCCTTTCAATAAGGGTGTGAGATAAAAATGACAAGACATAGCTGGAATTTCTAACTGACAGGACTAGCACTGTTAATAAAGCTGAAAGGGTGTAAACGTATTAAGAACAGCGTGTGACATATATCAGCCACTTGTTTTGTCTGTGGAGCTTATTGCACCTCAGACACTCCTAGGTTTTGTTGTTTTTTTAATGACTGTGTCCTGTAAGCAGCTGAACAAGTACCTCCTCTATTCTATTTTATTGTCTTCAATTTTCTATCACGCACAATTAATCAAACTATCTCAGAGTCATAGCTTGATGCATTATAGACAATTGTGTGAATAGCTGTGTCAGTTAAATCAATTCAAAATCAAAAGGTAACAATCATTAATAGATAATGGTACAAATAATATTTTTGCTACAATATTTGGTTATTTGTCAGAATAACTCAGTCCACATAACGACATGCTACTTAAATGATTATTCTATGGATTGCAAAGGCTGAAGGAGATATTTTGTGCATTTGTTTTCTTTGCTAATGATTTGTAACTTCCTTCTTCATTGCAATGAAGAGCTGAAATGTGGGTTCTTTTGATCTTATTTGCAAAAACATCATTCCATGCTCTGCAATAGAATTGAATAAATGACTGCACCTACCCCTGCACAGTAGTCACCACTGATAGTGACTCTCTGGAACTCTGGGACATTGCTTTCACCAGGAGCTTCAGATATAGCCGGGTTGAGGAGAGGACCAATCACAGACATGGCCCACTCAGAGGCACCTGGTATCTGAAGAGATATAGACTGGGAACGGATCAGCTTAAAACTCTTCTTCCTAGAGTTTGACAAAAAGAATAAAAATGACCGTCACAGTCACAATAAAAACACAGAGACTCAATGATGTGGTCTTTCTTTATGTGTCCCAGTGTATAATGACCTTTTGACACTCTCTTCTGAATGTTCCTCAGCCAGCCCTTTAAGCAGCTCTCGCTCCTTAGCCTGATGGAGACCAATTGGGCAGTCCTCAGGCACGGTAAACATTGACATGACATCTTTGGTGCTCTCCTCTTTTATTGCTGATGCATACACCTTCTCAGCTAGACGCTTCACCTTCTCATCCACTTCGCTTAAGGAGATCTTCGGGAACTGCCGATGCATGTCTGCAAGATTAAACCAGATGATTAGAGTAAGAAATTACTCTAAAGTTCTCTACTGTTTCTTTGTAAATTTACAACAGTTCATGTTGAATTTACAACATGTTGAATATGAGAGTTCCTCTTTACACTTCTAGTGCTATGACTATTGCATGAAATAAAGACATCATGAGAAATGATGCAAATCTTTACAAGAGTTTAGTTAATACAGCACAAACTAATGCAAAAGTATAGACAGACATTAATCTGTCTTGGTCTTTATACATAGGTTTTAATATGTAAATATGATATGAACATGTGCATTTTCACTTTGAGTCTATTTTTACTGATGGCATAAGCTGCATGCCATTAGAAGCATGTACAAATCACACTCATGAAATGTTTGCCTAACCACGTGTAAAAACAACAGCAAAAACGTTTCTGCTTTTTCTGTCATGCAACAACAACTCTGTGTTAATAATTAAAGGCAATGTCTTATATACCTTTGGGCCTCACAACATTTATTTCTTTTTTTCTATTTCATTCTCATGAATGTGCAAGAGATTCTGCCTCCTATATACTTGACAGGAGGAGGAAACCTTGTTATGAACTAGTCCCAAAAGGATACTCTTCTAGGTGCCACCCAGTACTAGGATTATATTTTTTACAGCATACAGTGGTAGAAGAGCAGGAAGTAGGAAGTTCTTTGTATGTTTTGTATGAACATTATATTTAAGATTGCTAAAGCTAGCAGGTGTTATCTAAGCCTGAAGTGGTCTTTCAAGCTTATGATGCAAGATTATGAAGCCTGTGTACATACAGTATCAAATGTCTGTAGAGAAAGCTCAAGTTTCATTTTGTGCTCTGCCAGAAATATTCATCATATTACTGTAAACATTACTAAGCACATATTGGGGGTAGTATCCCTCTCATGCTCAGTGGATTCCCATGTGTCAGCTTGAATACAGCAGTTGGCTTTCTCTGAGAAGTGTTTATGTACTGTTTAAGTAAAGGACACTCATGTAAGAAATAAATATAGTACAAATTCTGAAACTACAGCATGTATTTGACTAAACAGCACTGAGCTCTACAAGTAACAAGTTGTAACTATTAGTGCATCAGAACAAAACACTCCATCATTTTCTTAATTTTAATAGTAATATGGTACAATCATTAATAGTAAATGGTACAATCGAATGAGTAACTCTTTTAGCTCTGGTGCTTTCAGACAGTAATATTCTACACTGAATGGGGAGGAATTGTTAGAGCACAGTGATGGCACTGTTCCACTATATACTCCATATGTTTATCCAACATCCTGTCTAGTGTTTGTGATAAAATGCCAGTCACGTGATGAGTGTGCTTCTGGGTGGGTAAATGTTTGATTTTCATTGACAGTCAAAATTTAGCAGGCCTTTCCTGCTATTACTGGTGCTACATATCCATTCCTTTTTTAAAAAAGGTTCCTAATTTACTACCTGAATAATTTCTGTTTTAGACTGATGACACGCAGAACTTGTGTGGTCGACAAAATTGGGTTGTTTTTAGTGCTTGGCTCTATAAAAAGCCCAAGAGGTCATTCTAAAATTCTTTTCTATTGACTTGTTGACATGTAACTAGAGCCAGTGTCAACAATCCTGGCAACCTCCGATAGGACACATGACAGCACTGTGAGACTGATAATTCCAGAGTGTTCCCATCTAGAAACACTGCATTCCAGGAGGGCCTTCTAGATGAGTCTAGAACAGACTGGAGCTCATTTCCAAGTTTATCTCATCTTAAAATTACAGACAACATACAAAAATATGAACTCTCTATATAGGCAGTTTAAAACAGATTGTACTAAAATGTAATTAAATTGGACTGTGAATATATTTGCAATGTGATGTTATATAGTGTTTTTTTTATTTATTAATGAGGAATGTTTCAACCTTAAAATGCTAATCAGCCCATTGAAGAAAAGTCATTCTTACCTTTGCTTACATCTCTGAACTACATAATATCCAAAGTTGTGTCTGACACCTTTAAGCTTTTTTGTTATTGCCAAAGCAGGAAAAGACTCTTATTTCTTACCTTCTGTAGTCATCATCGCCTTAATTTTGTTTTGAGAAGTTCTAATGCTCAGTGGTGATGATGCACATCAAATCAGTGTTAGCTTTACAGTGTCTTGAGTGTCCCACTCCTTCTCTATTTAAAGAGGCTGACACTGACAACGTCATGTCAATTCAGGACACCAAGTCTTTCCCAAATGTCACAACTGGCAGCCAGCTGGGGGTGTGTGAGTGCCGGAGACCAAAACACCGAAATGCCATTTGCTGTTAAAACCGAAGTGGTTAAGAACACCTAATTCACTGAACACCTGTGTTTAGAATAGTGTACAAGGGAGAAAAGCAAGGAGGAATCCTGATGTGCTAGATTATCATTTGCACTACACCTAACAGTTAATGTCTTATTCAAGGCACAAATAACTCTAGCACAAAAACACAAAAGAAAAGATCAGGATTAGGTACCAGTTACCGCCAATAGTTGTGTGGGACTACAGCACCTCTTTACCACTGCAATCCATATGCTCACATCATGCACTGTGTCACATAAGCGATCACATGCACTTGAACCACATTTATGCTCAATGAGCACCAGCTTATGCCATGTTTTGTATAGCACTCTTTGTTTCGTTTCAGTAGTGTCAGTGTCTGTTGTCATACCCATGCCATATTTCATGTATATTTTATGTTTTCTAGTTTGTTTGTTTATTCTGTACAGTCCTAGACTTTGTTCATTTGTGTTTCACTTCTAACAAAGTACCCCAGCTTCAAACAACCCATAACACATACAGTATAACATTATATGAAGGGAGTCCATGTTTTTTTTTTATTATGTCACACGTTAGCTTTATTATTGTGTTTGCTTTTATGTTTGCTTTTTTATTTAGTTTTAATATCCTGACCACAAAAATGTATACTGTGGGTGGTATGATTGGGAATAAAAGATTGTAGGACTCCAATAAATAGCCAACATGCACTACACATGGGAAAAATAAGCCTAATATTTGAATTGTGGGTATAAAAATAAATTTAACTGCTGTGAGGGTGATTGGAATTTGTTTTACAGTTAAAGGGGTTTTCTGGCTGCAAAACCTTTGAAAAAAGTTGAGTTTGTTTTAGATCATCTAACTGTTTAACATTTAACTATGCAAAACATGGATCCTATCAACACTGCACTACTATATCATGTTCTGGCCACACCCTAGCAATAGCAACTGGTGCCAAAAAAACACATACATAGTCCTGCCTTATTCACAGATTTGCAGTTTTGCATTCTGAAATAAAAGCTCAATTCAATGGATTACCTATAACCATTAATATACTGTATATCAGTTTGTGTGTATGATTTCCCTCTACCTATTCAGGCACATTAACTCACTCCTGACATATAGTCTGTTTGCATAATAATGTGCTAGAATACTGACTCTCCAAACAACTGAAATGAGTAGCCCTAAGAATAACACGCCACAGTTGCACACAGTGACACAGAACTTAGCACTGCATACAAGCTAGCATATCTCCTGCTGCGAGAACACTATAACTCTGTAAGCTTATAATACATGACCTTGACACACATTTCCAACTCTTACCTGTTTTATTTAGTAAAGTGTTGTGCTAAGCCCCTAACAGCCCGGCAATAGCTTTGCATGCATTAATGGAATTCAGAGTCTAAGATTAACACAAAGATATAGAAAGCATTTCCTGGTTTGCTACTGCGCAAATTTCTAGATTAACACCAGGTTAAGTTCTGTCCATCACAGAAACAGGCTTTTACCTGTGCGTACTGTAGATCAGGTTGGTTCCTCTCTTCAACTTTAGTGATTTGTAAGAGGAGTACAGGGTCCAAGTCTTTTTTTATGTGCCTTTTTATGGGTATTACTGACCTTTCCAATACTTTCAAGGAAACAGTTGGGAGAAATTAGACTCCGCCTATCAACATAGCTCTGGTTGTGTACCTGTCCATCCCACTTAATCTAAGCCAAACTCTCACTCCGTCTCCTGCTGCACTGTACCACATCTTTCACACACTTCACATTTACTAATTTTTTTTCAACAATAACTATTATAGCAACCAAACAATAATTTGTGCTTAAACCTCAGAATTCCATGTGATTTAGCCAGCCTGAAAGATAACATAATGTACAAATAATTTTGGAAGTGTATGTCATGTAAACATGTCCAAACCAGCCTCAGATATTTCAAGCTCAAGTTTAAGTATGCTTTATTACACAGGAGGTGCCATATTAATGACTATAGATCACAGATTCACAAGAGACAAATAAGTAAAGAAAACTAAAGAGTCATGTTTGACTGTATATATTTATTATAAATAATACAATAATTCTATACCATTCTAATATATATGAATCATTGTATTCACTGCCAGTCAAACAAATTTGAATGAATTACATTTAGTTTTTGCTTAACACAAGAAAATCGAAGTAAGTAATATTAATCACTGAAGTGAAATTGTTGTTGTTTTTTTATTGAGAAAGAAATCTAAATCTATTTACAACATATATTTATTATTCTAATTGACCTTGTAGCACAAAGTGTGTATATTTGTTCTTAACAATAGATAATAACACTGTAATACTGTTAAAAATATTAATAGCAAGAAGAATATAAAGTACAGTAATGGTTCAGGTGGTTCAAATGAACCCGCCCTCACTGCCAAAGGTCCAGAATTTAAGTTTTTTTTTTTTCCTTCATGTGATTATTGTCATCATTGTTTTATCCTGGGTTGCTGTTTCAAATTAACATGATACATTATTGTAGCTGGACGTGTGTTTGTGTGTGTGTGTGTGTGTGTGTGTGTGTGTGTGTGTGTGTGTGTGTGTGTGTGTGTGTGTGTGTGTGTGCAGCGCGTGCAGTTCAGAGAGAGTTCTCGCAATACACTTTTCAAAGCAACGGTGAAGCATCGCCTCTGAATGATGGGGGGTTATACTGTGTGTATATATATATATATATATATATATATATATATATATATATATATATATATATATATATATATATATATTTTAATGAAAAGGATTTCTATATTTTATATTTTATATTGGCTGTGCAATACTGACTTTTGTGATTAACCAATACTGGCAGACAGAAGCCCATGGAAATGCTTCTCTCCGTTACCTTATGTGAATGTGAACGGTCGGCCAGCACTCTCCGGAGACTGAACACATTCATGCGTAGCAGCATGGGAGAGAACCGCTTATCATCCCTGGCCCTCATCCATACACACTACGACATGGCAGTCAACCTGGATGAAGCCGTGAACATATTCTCCAAATTGCACCCAAGAAGATTGGAACTGACCAGTGTACTAAATCCATAAGTGTCAACACAAATACAGCAACAAGCAAAGAGGCATTGACAGAGAGTCAAGAAATTATGATGAAAATAATTATTATTAATACTTCAGTAAAGTTAATTAAAACTATTCTGTTGTTAGTGTGGTCTTTAAACTTATGAACTGTGTATGGACTGACAAAGGTGGTACATGAGGAAGCAATTTGACAACAATGCAGTAAATAATTTAGGTGCATCAAAAAGCATGTTCGTTAAGATACCAGCAGACAAGCTAATCCAGCACAAATTAGTGCATAAAAGGTTACCAACATTAAATATTTGAACATCATAATTAAATACAAAATGAGGAGAAAAACTTTTTGAAAAAGGTCCACTTTTTGAAAAAGAACCCCCCTTTTCAATAGGCTGTCTACGGACCTGAACATTATGCTACTCAATGCCATTAGCCTACAAACGTTTATTTGTACAGAAAGAACAGCATAAGAATGGACACAGTTTACCTAATCAGAATGCGCTACCATTACTGTTCAAACTAATTATACTAATCATTGGCTGTGTAACAAATACAGTGCAAAAAATTCCATCTTAGCAAGGGATAATTCTTAAATTTATACATATTATATATATATATATATATATATATATATATATATATATATATATATATATATATATATATATATATATTTATTTATTTCATATTCTAAGATGGTAAAACTATTTTTAAATAAATAGTAAAATGTTATTGTCATATTTGGCTTTTCTAGCTTAAAATAAGAGGTTGACTAGATATAAGATATGTTAAATTAAATTTATGTCTATACATTTTTATCTGTAATAGATATAACAGACCGGTTTCAAAACTGATGCTACTGTTTCAGCAACACTCTTAACATTACTCTGACATTTATTACACAAGTCTGACATGTCTGACAGTCTTTTGTGTCTGACAGTATTGCATACTTGTACTGCTGGTTGTGTACTGGTGTCCATGTTCGATCGAATCTGCCCAGGGCTTAGAGTATTAAAAATAAATGTCCTAACCTGAAATATATCTTAAACATTAATATAATCCACATGGCATTGTTTAGTTGCAAATAGATTTGAAGGACAAAAGTGAATGCCAAAAGGGCCTTGCAATTGCACTTTAAACAACAAATAGTTTTGAACAACAAATAGAGGGGAAAACTGTCTTAATACACTGTGCTGAGAGACTGAAACAGTTTTGGACAGGATTACTCCTCAGTGCTATTCTGACTTTTAATTCTAGAAAAATGTAAACTTGAATCTAGAGAACAGCAAAAATGTATACATTTAGATATTCATATGTGTGTGTTTCAGACATTATTATCTGAAGACACCAGGCTTCCTTACTGAGTTATATCTCTGATGTGCATAGAGTTATTCTAAGTGTAGTTATGTTACAATGCAATGTTTGGGTTACTATTTTTAAACCATGTACATTTTTTATATTCTATATTCTATTTACATTTTTTAAATTCTGCTTAATTCTGCTTAACATATGACAATAGAACAAGAAAATTTAAAGCCTAAAATGGTAAAATACAAATGTCTATAAATAAAGTTCAAATAAGAAATAGTAGCTTAATTTTTGTGAAACTAAACTAAATAACATTTCACAATGCCGAAATAGGGAACTAGTAGATTTAGACTAACAGGACATTGTTAAAATGGCTTGGACTAGTTTGTGTGTGTGTGTGTGTGTGTGTGTGTGTGTGTGTGTGTGTGTGTGTGTGTGTGTGTGTGTGTGTATGTTTGTGTGTGTGTGTGTGTGTGTGTGTGTGTGTGTGTGTGTGTGTGTGTGTGTGTGTGTGTGTGTGTGTGTGTGTGTGTGTGTGTGAAATAGAAAATAGAGAGAGAGAGAGAGAGAGAGAGAGAGAGAGAGAGTGTTTATTCAGAGAGTGTTTATGCGGTTTGCATGTGTTACATGTGGGTGTGAGCTGACTGCTTTTCTGCCTGCAGTTTATTCTGTAAATAATTTTAATTTGTAAATGAAATGATCTTGCGTAATCATCCTTACCTGCAGGCGTAGACTGCTGCTTTTTCAGAGGAGTGGCGTTTCTCCTCGTCTTGTTTAATGCATTTGGGTCCATCTGATTTTCAATCACAGACAAATGAGATGTTACACATTACTGATGTATAGCTAAATGTTAAGTGTTTTTTAAGCATACTGTCTCAGTAAGAAACTGTAAATACTTCAGAGTGAATGTTGATATAAATAAAGTTATTGTGTTCCTGGAAGCAAGCCAGGGAACGCCAACTTTCAGTTTATCTGTAAACAGGAAAACGTAAACTGTTCCTGTTGCATGCAAAGACCTATGAGCCTAAGACAAATCAAACATTTTGTATGACTGGAAGTATGATTTACCGCTATATTTACATACATTTGTAATGTCTTGTATCTGCTAAAAAGACATAGGTCTTGTCAAGTCTAGTTGGCATGAAGTTATGCTGACTGCTTGTTGAGACATGCAACATAGAAAAAAGTGAAATCTACAACCTGCTAACAGGCATGTAAACAGGCACTTTTTGAACAAACTGTTAATTATAAGAAAAGGTCTGCATTTATGTGTGCACTAGCACTTTCTTATTTCTATAAATTTTTAGTTTAAAAATTAATAAATAAATATTCAATAATAAAAATAAATTGAGATGAGTTCATCTGAATTGTACTCACCTCTTAGTGTGTAGAAAGGTTTCTTGTTCTTTGTGCTTTTTCTCTGTCACTGAGTGTGTTTGCTTTGAGAAAGATGTTCCTGTGCTTGTTCTCTGGCTATGAAGATAAACTGTGAGTTTTAACAAGTGAGCTTTAACAAGTGTCTGTCCTACACATATAACCCTCTCACAGCTAGCTATGTAAAAGAAAAGCCAACAACAAAGTGCTGTCACTGTGGGAGTGGCTTAGAGTTCCTTCCTTTGGTGGCTTATTTCCCCCTTTCATAGCTTGCTTGCAAACATTTTGAATCGCTTGGCAGAACTATTTTAGACCACAACTGCTTTTGTGTTATCATGTGTATCGAGTATATCAGCAGAAGTAGCTGATGAACACAGCATGCAATGCAAATGTCTGTGGCCTCTTTCCTTATGCAAATAAGCATGAAAAAGCTCTTTTTTAATGTAATTGATATAAAATGGCTAATGTCACTCCATAATTATAACAACTATATATTTTGCTAGATAATAAGCAAACTTACCACACATTTCAAATAAGTAGTGAAGTGAAGTGAGGTGAAACTGAGAGCTCCCCCTTCTGCATCTTTGTAGTTATGACATGTCAAACAGTTAGTCAAACAGTTAACAGCCTGTTATTTTGGTCTGTCAAGCAATGATATATTATGTCCCAACCCTTACAGTATAACCCTGGCATGGACTATCTGATGTCTTGTATATTTTTCTGTTTTTACTGTTCTATCACACCCACGAAAGTGTTTTTTTGGTACACTTGCTACTTTATTTGCTTTCAGTCATTTTGTTATTGGTAGCTAAGGCAAGTCAGTTTGACAGCAAAATTTGGCATTACTTCTGAATGTAACAAGAAGTTCTCCGATAATATGCAAACAGAAACTGCAGCATCATACAATGATAGTGTCAGGCATCTGAGCTCACTGCACCTTACTACCTCGACATTGCTTAAGAGCCCTTATAATTTTTATAACTAGGAAATCAGTATGAGTGAGTAATCTTATCTGTGTTGGTTTGATGGTAATTTAGCCCTTGTATGGGTTGAAACAGAGCGATATCCTCATTATTATAGATAAACAGTTTTGGTAAGATTAAATTAGGTTTTAGGAACATCATTGCTCATTCTCATGGGAATATTTTAGATTTTTCCTCCGCTCAGAGCATTATTTACCTGAATGCAGTTACAAGTACAGAGGTATAGGCCTGAGTTCATGCCTCATTTATAGCTTTAACCACTTTTAATATTCACCTAATTATAAAGGATTAAATCTATTTTATATTAATTTATAACCTATAGAGGATAACATAAGCATGAATATTCATAGATTTGTACAGGTGACAATAAAGTAACTGTGAGAGAAGTTTGTTGAAAAATGAAATGTTGATGCATTTTTATTTATGTGCTTTTATCGCTGGCTGTAAGAAACAAATTACGTATCACTTGATGATATTTTCAGCAATTTTCCATGTCACCTACCCTGTTTTGTTTTTGTTGCCACCCACACAAAAGGTAAGATATTTGGAATGATTTCAGTATAAAGCCTAGGAGATACAACAATGTATTTTGTTGCAAGCTCATTCTGCACACATTTTTTTAACAATACTGTGCTCTTTGAGATGATACTGCAATACTGGAACATGCAAAATAAAAGTAAAATAACGCTTCTTCCCACAAGCCATAAGACTGCTGGAGAAGTAAACACTGTTTTAATTGTACTGTACTGTATAGACTGCTTTATAACCCAACAGTTCACATGTACTACAACACATATATTTAAATTACTGTTATCTACTATATACCAGAATTTCCACTAAACATTCTTTATAAACATTCCTTTAAAATTCTGGTCTGTGTTGACATCACACAATTCCTGATGATTTTTCAGGTGCCCTTTCAGGTTGGTAATCTCCTGTTCCACCACATCCCAAATGTGATCTATTGGATTTCGAGCCAATGACTGGAAGGTCCAGATTTTGTGATATGGTGTATTATCATGCTGGTAGTGGCTATCAATTGCTATCAAGTGTCACGCATTGAGAGTGACAATCACGCATTTGGGTCTTTTGTCACTCTCTCCCGCCACACATTGTCACGTATGAAAAACTTTTTGACTATTTATCATATATTTAACATGCCACAGCACCCAAAATGTATCTGTCCGCACCGCTCTCTCTATGGAACCGGGCAGGAATCAAGCGCGTCTCCCCTGGAGCTCCTAGTAGAGCCTGACACTTATCAGCCAATCAAAAAAAGAGAAAATCAGAAAATAGCACTATTGTATCTGGGTAAGATTTAGCGCAACAACCAATGAAAAAAAACATAATCATTAGCGAGGGTATTTTTCGATGGTCGGTTTGAAAAAACCTCAACACAAAACAGCTTGTCTCTGGATGAGACATTGTCTTCAATCATGACCCTAAAAAGGCTGGGCCGAGCTGTTTTGAATGGGAGCCACCAAAATGGCAACAATGCGAGTCAAAAAAGGCAACAAACACTTACAATAAACAACACCAGTCATAATCTCTCTCTCTCTCTCTCTCTCTCTCTCTCTCTCTCTCTCTCTCTCTCTCTCTCTCTCTCTCTCTCTCTCTCTCTCACACACACACACACACACACACACACACACACACACACACACACACACACACACACACACACACACACACACTCATAAATTAATTAATGGAAATTGAACAAATACTTTGTATTTTGATAAAATGTGGTCAGTGATCCTGGTGAAACAGTTTTGTTTTTGTTTGTTTTTTGTTTTTTTTCGGGGGGGTGTTTGCTGGGGGGATGAAAATGTCACTCTTGCCTGTCTTCAAAACTTGAGAGCCCTGTAGTGGTCATTAGAAGATTGTGAGTAAATTGTCAATTGTGTGAATAATGAACGGATGTGGATGATCAGCAACAAAAATTCAAATAGGCTCTGGCATTCATACATTGATTGATCAGTATTAACTTTGCAAACTATATCAACAAATCCTTCCACACACCATTTCATTACCTCCACCACCCTGGACTGTTGACACAAAGCAGGGCGGATCAATGGATTCACACTGTTGAAGAAAATTCTAACAAAACCATCTGTGTGCCTCAGCAGATATTGAGATTTGTCAGGCCAGACTGTACCTTATGGAAAGTTACAGTCTTACAGCTTTTTCTTTTTGTGAGCTCTTTAAGATTAAATCATTAAGTACTTTGTGGTACTGAAAGCTGAAATGCTGCCCATATAGTTGTCATAAACCCATTTGCTAGCTGAAGAAAATTAGCTAGCTAAACATTATTCCTCGGTAAGAACATGACCTAGCCTTCTAGTGTTAGCCAGCTAGTTTTTTGATGTAGATTGAAGGCAAGTAACATAGTTTTAATAAAAATACATGTTATCAAAAATTGCAAATACTTAGCACGCTAAACTTGGACCAATTATCTCTCTTATATTGGAAAAATGTCTGATACAGTGGTATGTGGTAAAAAAAAAAAAAGATTTTTAATAAAACTCAGTGAGAAACTTTACCAAACTAACTAGCGACAAATTGATTAAAAATTCATCATTTTTAGTTTGGGCCACAAAAAATTCTCACAATTCAGGAGACTCAAGCAAGCTCTTACTCATCTGCATCCTGTTGTACAAGACTTAGAATTAGAAATACTGTATATATAAGGCCAGGGATGAGTTCTAAAAAGAGAAATTTACCATAAGATGGCAGCATAGCACTAGAAGAAATGCATTCCTAAAGCAGATGTTTTGAATGAACACTATTAAAGAAAATAGATTATGGTGTATTAGGTTGTGGAATATTATGTTGTTAAATATTTGTAAGCAATATTATGGTTGAATTTGCTCACTATATTTAGGACTATGCATCATCTGAACCATGCAAAGTTGTTGCATAATTGAATATTGTTAATAGTATGACTGGCTCAGTACATTGATCAGCTGGAAAAAGAAATATTTTTTAATTAGTATATATTATTAATGGCAAAGCCAGGCATAATTATTTCTCATCTTATCATCTTAAGATCATATATTGTTAAAAATGATCTCTGGAGGATAGTATTGCAGCAGCATGTAGTATGTATTTACATTGCTGTCTTGCCTTCGCTATACATGTATTTTTGTGTGTGTGTGTGTGTGTGTGTGTGTGTGTGTGTGTGTGTGTGTGTGTGTGTGTGTGTGTGTGTGTGTGTGTGTGTGTGTGTGTGTGTGTGTGTGTGTAATTTGTAGTGTATTGCTTTTTTCAGTCTTGGAAATGTTACACCAACACTTTTATTAGTCATTCATGTCCATAAATATGGATGAAATACTGATGATCATAATGCTGAGCTTTGTTGTTGCAAGAAAAGCTACAAATAAAAGACTTTCATTCTTTTTCCTCACAAGTGTTTAATAGTTGCTTATACCATCTGATTTTCACTTAGCAATGACAATGATTTGACATAGACATAGATATGTTTCTCATTAAATCAGTATAAAAGTAATGGTTAAATTTCAATTCATTTCAATATACAGTGCCTATATTAGTTCATGTATAAAAATAGTTAATCTCTGAGGTTATAAGTATATTATTGCTGAATTAAAAAAAATATGAATCCATAACATAGAATATTTTTCATAATATTCGTAACTTTTTTAAGCCCTTATTGATGGAGTACATACTGCTACAATTATTGCACATTCCCCCACTATACAAATATTGAGCTTCAAGTATGTAAGCAGGTGAGAAGTCCAAATCCAAGCCTTTCACATCCAGCATTTGCAGAGACCTTGTCTTTCAGTTCATTTTCCTTATGGAACCTTATTGGTCAAAGTCTTCAGCTGGTAGTTTCTCTGTCCTCTTTTCCCTTGCTAGAAAACACAGAGGAGCTGGTAGTTTCCTGGATAAACCCATTGCTTCTCCAGAGGTTTGAAGAAGTGGCATGTCCTGTGCTGAGGGAGAGACAGAGAGCCTTGTCAGGTCCCAGAGCTCCGTCAGATCCCAAACTAAATGCACACACAACTGTTTTCACCTCTTTCATATTGCTGCCATAAACTCACACCCTTGTTATCTCACTTAAACTCTTGCTTTTCTTTCTTACAAAACAGAACTGCCTGACCCACTTTACACAAACACTCATTCTTCCCAGATGACCTGAATCCTTATCTTTAGTCCTGTCTCTCTGGTAAAGGATGTAGAAAAAAGTTCCAGCTGCTTGGACATGGTAGTTCTCCATTTTTGTCCCTGCAAAGGAGCTGTCAGTAGTATTTCAGCATAGTGAGCCAAAACAAGAAAAAGGCTCAGGACAAACCGCAGATTGATGTTTAAATCAGTTTTTGAGTCACGTCGCTGGGCTTGCTGCATGGAGTTGTTCATTTGGCCCCCTCCCCGTGGGTTGGAGTGGTGGAGCGTCTGAGTAGGGAACGCCTCCGTCGTCGGCCGTAGCCACAGGGACTGATCTTGCGTGGGGGGGCGTTACTTGTCTTGTTACTGAGATGATTGATGCGGTAGGCTAGGTCATGTATTGAGCAGGTGAGCAGGTTACAGCCCCGTTTCATCCTTCCACTCGGCTGATCACTGCAAAAAGCAACAAGCCACAAAAAAAAAAAACAATAAAGAATGGAGGCTATCTTACGTTACAGTCTCCCAGAAAGGCTGTTTTATCCCATGAGCCTGGTCCATTAACATTCTGTGAAGTGATGAATGCTTATCTTGAAGCAAATTAAGTGAAACTTATTTATAGGTGATCAGTGTATTCTGTTGCCAATGAAAAACTAAATCAGCAGAGACTCTGCACTGATTATTGAATGTGTGAAATTTGTTGTGATAGGTGTTTGTTTTGTGGTTTAAATTTCAGATATCTTGAAGAGCAGGTGAGTGAAAGCAGGAGTTTGGCTACTTGGGTATTCCTTCCCTACAAATTCAAGTCTAACTTTATATACTATATTTTTCCATAACTTGTGTTGATTCAAATCACTGTTGTAACATATACAGTAGGTATTAGTTCTACTAGTTTTACATATTAATGCAATAGGTATTAGTTATTATGAATATATCTACAATGAAACCTATTCATGTCATAATGTGGCCATTCATTTTGTAACAAAAAAATCACTTTCAAATGAAAGCTTGTACACATTTTATTAAGTGGTGTCACCTCATTTCTATAAACCCAGACATGCCAATAGAAGGAATGATGCCTACCTGTTCTGTGATATAGGTGGCCCTGTATCCCTGTTCTCAGCTGAATCTTCTGAACTCTTATTATGCACACAGAGATCCTTCTTCTGAACTTCTGCATTCACTCTGGTTCACAAAAACAGCACAAACATGTTAACATCAGAAATGCACACTCACTGTATAATTGCAATAGGAGAGACAGATAAGTAAAATAACCAAACATACTTCTTTTCTCCATCAGAATTGGGTGGAATTGTTGCACTTAAAACACATGGCACAAAGGCAGCCAGCAAGCACCAAATCATAATACTCTGTGAGACCTTCTTCATTTTGACTTCAACCTGTTGAAAGAGTTCAGGTTGGCATGTTAGTTTATGAACAACTAAATGATGCATTTCAGGAGAAATTGAACAGTTCCTTAAAATAATTAACACAGTAATTCTAATCAGCCTCCATTCCTAATCTTCATTAGTCACTGCATGACAAACATACTACATTCAGACAGATGCTATTGGTGCAATAATGAGGCATGGAGCAGGCATGGAGCTGTGCTGCTTTGCTGGGGGTCAGTAAGTACTGCCTCACACATGATGATAACCAGACTGCTGACAGCAGGATGTCTTACCAACACAAAATTATTTTAGCCTTGACCTTTGAGGAAATGCCAACACATTCAACTGATGATAATTATGTCTGAGTAGCATTGCAAGGTACATACCTGAGAAGCTTTGTTCTTGAGTAAGAATCAAGAACTGTACTCCTGATCTCTCAACACTGATTGGTTGGTCTAGAGAAATAGGATTTCCCAAATAATGTCCTGTTTGTATGTTTGTGTGTGTTTGAGAAGGATGCAGCTGTGACACTACCAATCCTCTGAGTCTAAAAGGCAAACCTGAGAGCCTTTTATACTTTACAGGGGGTGGGAGGAGGCGGGAGTTAGGATGAGTGACAGTCAGCCACATCCCCAACCTTACATGCCCTGTCTTGTGCAGACAAAGGAATGATTTTCCAGCATCATTAACAAATAACCATCCATTAATGGTCACACTGCATTTGTTGTAATTAATTTAAAATTATATTTAATGGTATGTTTGCTTTAAGTTAGAGTTTTTATGGTCTTGAGTAGCCTAAATTAATGTTTTAATATATTTTAGACATGTATATACCTGAATGGCTCATACATGCTACTTTTTTTACTCATACACGCTACATGTGTTAAAAGTGATTTAAATGCTTTCATAATTTACATCTCTCACCAATTTGATTTAGTCATTTATTGACAATAAATATTAATTTTCCTTTAAATGTCACACTGACACATGTCACAAGGACACATTCAATGTCATGCACTTTCAATTTTCTTGAAAATTAGTCATCTTCTGTAAGGCCTGCATGTATTGTAAATGTACAACACAAATTTCACTCCATATTAAGGGTCAGATATATAGGACACATCTTTTAGTTTTCCATTAAAACCTAAATAAGGCAATTTTTAAAATAACACTGAGGCCAGATAAACAATTTGGCTGACCTTTGACCTTTGCAGCATTGATATTTTAGGGTCATAACTTTCAGCAAGTGTCCTTTTAAAGCTTGCTTATGCTCATATCTTAGACTAGTTTTAGGTGCAGTCTTGCAGTACACTGGCTTTAGTGGCCTCTTCTGTCATGTTGGAGTATAAGTGCAAATATGCTTCACTTTGAGAGTTGGTGACTATGGTAACCTCACGTTAAACTCCTCACACGTCCCTGAAAATATTGAAATCAATCGATCAAATAGGTTGTACGTGCTAAGAGCCATGCTTAATGCTCTGAGGCATTAAACAACACCCAAAATAATTTTTCACATTACAGCACATAAAATTAATTCATCCTTACAAAGGATCCTTTCCAGATGCATCTCTGAAGACATATATTATAATATCCCTTGTTGGAATAAACAGCTGTTGGTCGGATTACATGGCCCATTGTGCTATCTGGCCAGTCACACTTCATAGCAGCTGAATTTTGTCTGGCCAGGAGGCTTATGGGTAAACAGTGTCTATCCTCACTATGTTTCTCTGTGAGTGATATAATAAATGAGTATTCGGATTCAGTAGGACATAGTGTTCCTGGCCTAGTCTTCTTTATGATTCTTTGTTGTTTATTTAGCATAGGTCAAATTTGATGTAAATACTGACAGTTCAGGCATCTAACATTTTGTCCTTTTTTTTGTTTGCTTCTTTGTTTTTAACATAATTCTGTGACATTAAAAATGCAAGGAAAAGTTGATGGGTATATTATAAAAATAACTTCCAAGTTGGATGTTAACCCACCCACATGACCGCTGTTAATCTGTATGAGTAACAGTTATAGGTGGAGCTGTAGCTTTGGATCATGTGAGGGGTGGAATTTACTTGTCTAATGCTTGCTCGCAGACTGATAGACTTCAGCATGTTCTAACATGACGGAATGATATTAGCATTTATTTCTAGAAGCCAAGTCCTTGCACTTCCAATCATACAGGAGTCATCATTATTTTGCAGAATGTGAATCATCACTGATCATTTCAACTTGAAATGCACTTGAAACTCCTGCTTTGTATTGACATGCTAATATAAAAAGATTCTCCACTGGTTTCTTTTCGAAAGCATCACAACTGATCTGAAGTAAGAATAAGTCAGTACATGAGAGGCTTTCTGAGTTATTAATGCAATAGGCTTTTTAAAGTGTGGGTTGATAATTACCGAAAGTTTTTGCAACATATGTGTTTTATTATAATTGTATTTACTCAATGATCAATATTCATTTATTCAAGTACCAATTATATAAACATCCATTTGAAAATGACAGATGGGTGCAATTAAAAGCAAGTGCTTCACGTTGCTTTTACACTCCCAGTCCCATGTTGTGAAGAATGATTTTGTGCATTTAGAATAATTGCAAACAGGTATAAAGCTTTACAATCACGTCTTAAGTATTGGTTTAATACGTCATGTCCTTATATGATCAACATTCATGTGATGTGATGTGTCCACCTGATGTAGCGTGTGCTCCGTGATCGGCAAGCATGAAGGATGTCACGTCTCTGTCTAGTAACTGACCTTGCGTCTGTTCCTCATTAATAAATGGAAAGTACGATACATTGCACACGGTTGCGTAAACTTATAAAGAATGAGCTACATTCCACATGAGAGGCGAACTCCACATGCTTAAAACAATATCACAGTGCATACACACAGTCTTCTTTCAACATCCAGTCCACAAGTCACCCCAGCACTCACCGCTACACCTTGACTACTTCATTAATCTAAAGGTCTCCGAAGATTTATGCCTCCATGCTGAGCTTAAAATAGTAGCAGTTGCCTTTCAATACTGTAATGTTACAGCTTTCTTGGAAGCTCTAGAACATCAGCTGTTTTTAAAAATGTGAAGAGTTCACAGTAAAATGGATCCATTAATTTTGTCTTGGAATTTAGCCATACATCATTCAGGCTGAAACACAGTTAAGTACATAAAATGGGAAACCATTCAAGACTAATTCACTGTGAAATTGTATCTAGTCCACTAATACTTTAATCATTAACAGTATTCATAGGTTTTCTTTGGAGTATTTGTTTGTGATAATGTAATTTTAAAAAAGAAATGCTGTGGAAGCAGACAGTTAGTGTTTAACAGGATGTGACTTCACTGAAATTTTACACATGGAATGTCTTATGCATAGAATGCATTAAGCCAAGATTCTAGGAAATACAAATGCGACTCCCAGTAGACTTCCAGTGACTGAGCTAGGTTCATATTCACATAGCCTGTTTTTGCTGTGACTTGTAGATACTGAGATATTTAATTTTATTACGTCTGATATGAAAGCCATCAGGATGATGTGGACATTACTAATGGTAATTTTTTGATGACTTGATTTTTACTCATGCATTCCAGACCAATTGTAACATAAACAGTACCAACAATATTGCCATATTGGGGAAACTGAATTATGGTTGTATAAAATATTTCTCGCTTTATTTTTTTCACCAGCCATGTTTTAGCTACGCTACCTTGTACTAAACAATGTGTCACTCCAAATGTAGATTTACTTGCTGAGTTTTCTTAAACTGTTTGTGTGGTTTATTTGTTATTTGTGTAGCTTACAGAAATAAATGCATAAAAGTATTCACATAAATTTAATTAGAGTGACTTCAACTCATCAAGCAAGCAGTTCTTTAAAATCTGTTCATCTCAACAGTATAGACAAAGATAACATTGTGATTTTAAGCACCAGGTGATTTATTCTCTGCGTTTTCATTCTCTTACTTCCCATTGTAGACTTGCAAGGATGGCAGAATGTTTGATTCTTTTTGTGATTTTTTCCAAATATTTCACCTGTTACTATATCTGTACTCATCTGTAAACATAACTGTGCCAACTACACTGTTATTATCTATAAAACCTAATTTCTTTGGATAGTTGGGTAGCTGTAGCCTTGGAAAAGCTCTTATTAGATTCAGTGGGACTCGCTCACACTGTTCAGTAGACAAGCATCAATCCTCCTGCCTTCTCTACTTTGTCATATTATGAACATTAACAGTCTCTTTCAACCCATACAGCAGGCAATGCGCTGAATTATTTAACTTTACTGTAACTCATTTCTGCTAATTTGATTGTCAGTTCTTGACTTTCTTGCTCTCCATCCCTGCTTTCCTGCATACCACATACACCTACACTGCTCACCTAGTTTCCACTCCATTCCTACTTTCTTGCTTTCACTATCTTGACTACTCTGACACACCTTAATGCTAAACTAAAGCCAGCCACCACTTATTATCATATCTTTTTGCTTTCCTTTCAAACACCCTTTAAGGTTTCACTCAGAACCTAAATGTATTTTTGTCAGTATTTTAATAAATGAACACTAAAGACAGACTTATGTTACTTGCAGTTTTTTTGTATGTATTTACTTAGAATTTGTAAAAAAAAAAAAAAAAAAAAAAATCTTAAAATCTGAATATCAGACTCTCCTGTGCCTGTCAAGCAACCGATTCCACATTTTTTCTTCATTTGCTGATATAACCTCCATTCATCTAACATATTTGGAGCATGGCTATGGGGATCTCCTCATTCAGACACAAGAGCATTAGTGCATCAGGCAGCAGCATGATGTATGAGAAGGCCTGGGGCACATCAGCATTCTAGTTCATCCCAAAGATGTTAAGTGTGGTTGAGGTCAGCGCCCTGAGCAGACCACTCAAGTTTTCCTTACCAACCTACACAAACTATGTATCCATGGACCATAATTTCATGGACTTCTGGTCTGGATGAGACCATGACCAGGATAAACAATGACTGAAGATATATCAGTGATTTACGTACTGCAGCTTATTCTTAAATTATTTAAACCCACAAAGAAAATATTTCAAATGTTGAAATGTGATCAATTCTTGCATATTGGAGTTTTTAATATTTTAAGAATATAAATGGCTTAATGTTTCATTTGTTTGGTTGCCACATGATAGGACCCGGCATTAAACTTGTTAAAAATAAATCAGCACATTGGAACATTAAAAAGAATTTAATAAAAGGTTACCATAACAATGATTTTACTCAACATCTTTTTTCACTGGATGTTTTATATGCTTGCTTGTTGGGTACATTCTCTGATGATTATAATAATTTACAGTATGTCACCCATCTACATGAAATTAGTCAAAAAGACCAAGTACACCCTGGGTAAATGTATTAGTAGTGTTAACTTGCAATTAAATGACATTTGGTGTTATTTGCCATTGCATGATCTAAATCCTTTCTCTTTTCACCATTTTACTCTCTAAAGAGGAATTGTTGGAAACTGCTGCGGCATTTGCCCCATGTCAGTTTCTTTAAAAGCTCTGTGATTGAATTGTATTGTGCATCACCTAATTTCTTGTGTCTGCAAAATGAATAAAAAAATAAGTATTTCATTACCATTTTAATCAAGTGGCCATTTTGTGCATACAATCATTTAAAAACAAATATGGCCAAAATTCATTTCTACAAAATACATTGAGTACATTAAAAAAATTCCAGACATTTTGTGAAATTTTACTGTACAATATCCTCATTATTCATAATCTGAAAGAGAACAGCATTCTAAATCTGAAAGTTTTTATTACCAAACAACATGACAGTTGAGAGGTTTCATTGTCTGAACACATTTGATTCAATTAATAAGGTAGTAATCAAACTAAGAAATCTTTAATTCTTCCAGTACTGGTCTGGATAATTGATTTATATGGTGTGCAAGTGTTTGCATTGCGTGTTGGACCTAAAAAAAATCCAAATACGTTTTAATTACCTGTTTAAAAAACATGCTGATATCTCAATTCAATCTTACAGGGTTTTTTCTTTTTTTTTTTATAAAATATGCACCTTTGTAGATACACAATTCATATTATCAAGCCTTTTAAGTCTCCTGGATTTTAGCAAATCCTTTCAGTCATGCAATCGTGAAAATGACATTGGGTTTATGTATCTTGAAGGAATTTGAGAACTGTTTGGAATGTAGGGAGGATTATAGCAGGAAATCAACAGGTTATTTTAAGTTCATACTGGTGTGAGAAGATGGTATTCTGCATTGTGTGCGTGATCAGAGAGGTCAGGTGGTGAATCATGCTAAGCACGGAACGTTATCATCTTGGGGGTAATGGCACGGATGGTTTTAATGCCTTGAAGTCTATCCTCTCAGAATGTCAAGAATTCTTCTGTTTATCTTTATAGTGTGAGAAGAAATACATTTTGGACATTCCCAATTTCCAACATGTGATTTGAATTTGTCCCCTGTATAAACACCTGATGTATTATATTCAGACTAAACTCACTATGCTTGACCATATGATTTACTGCATAACACATATTGAGTAGGATCATGTTTAGGTGCATGCAGGCAATTAGTAAAGGTTTTTTCACATATCCTAGGTTGGTTGAATTTAGAAAGAAATTCTGTGTTAGTGGACTCTTCATTTATTGAGCTGTCATCTCTCCACCGTGGAGCTTGAACCATTATAGTAAATAAATAGATGGAACAGAGAGACAGAGTTTATGTGTGTTCCTTGGGTATTTAGACTTGTTTATTTTGGGGGGTTTTCAGTCAGGTCATTTGCTATTTCCATTGTATTTATTCTGTATTTGTCAATAATGTCAGTGATGTATATGTTGGCCACTGTGAAGAGCATCCTTCAGATGGCATGGTTTAATGTGAATTAGTCACTTGTAGCAAAACTGGCTGTTGTTTTCAGAGTCTGCTTTGTGTTAACTGTCCTTACACTCTTTCTCACACTTCGTCCTTTATCACATTCTTTGAACATCTTGACCTAATCCAAATCAGTCCATAATTTATAGTCTGTGACTGAATTCAGTATTCCAGATGAGTTTTGACTGAGCACGACAGGCTTTAAATTGTCATTTCTACAGTTGCTATTAAAAACAGGATAGAATTATATTAACTTTAAAAGCCTGCTCACAATTGGATATGCAACAAAACTGGATGCATTAAAAAGGCTTACAATTAAAATAGCACAAAGCTATTATACAGACATGTGAGCTTATTATTATATACCCAAACACACTGTGCTGCACTGTGGAAAATCAAGCCTTAAATCTTAAGACTTAAAATCACCCAAAACTTATATATAATTCACACACAAACACATAACTTATAGATACATAGATAAACCTTTTTTTTATTCTCTGCTTTTGGAATAATTTATTTATTATTATAAACAAGAAATTCATTCATCTTCAATTGCCTCTTTATCCTATTTAGGGTAGCAGTAGATCTGGAGCCAATCCCAATAACACTGTGTGAAATTCATCTCGTATGGGATGGCAGTCCATCACAGGGCACTATCACACATCTGAAATGGAGTCCACAAGAATTAAATAGGGTCTCTGAATATTAGTAATGTACATAAATGCATTATTTTAAAGGCAGTTTATGGCCAAAAGTGGTGGTCAGAATTACTAGCTACCTCTCTGAATGTGCATATTGCAGTAGCACCTGTTAGTCTGTATGTTACAACATGTCCTATTCCCCTTTAATAATTAATTAATTGATGTAATTAATATGATTTTCCTTACTGTGGTGGACTGGCAACCCAGCCAGATCTTATTGCTGTATAAAGTGTTTCTTCCATAGGTGCTGGTCCAACGCATTCATGACTAGAATAAAGCAGTTAAGATGGATGAATTAATAAATAAATGCTTTTCAATATACAAAGTATACAAAATTGCTTTCTGCTATCTGTAAAAACTCTTCTAGTAATGAGCCATGGAGCTTTAGTTATATGTACATTTGGTACATGACATGTATTTTGGACCTGTACTGTTTCTGATTAGAGCTAAATGAAGATGAATATTAAAAAACTGCTGTGTAGCCTTCATCCATCCTAGAATGAAATCAGCTTTGAAGTGTTTATGGAGCCATGTGGGGTCGGTTTGTAATTAAAGCACTGCTTTCCACATGTGACTTGTCCAATTCAAAACATGTGTTTTGTGCTTATTTTTGTCATTACTCTAATTTACAGTGATTGTCTTGGAATGCATAACGTAGCAGTTATGTAGATGCATATTGCTATCTCCAAAATATCACTTGGCTAAAATGAGACAGCAATACAGTCCGAACATGTGCATCCAATCGAGGATGACGTAATATGTGCGGAATGTACGGTATCAATTTTATGGTGACTCTAATGTCAAAAGTGAAATGGCAAGCAGGACGGTGATCAATTTATGTAACACAAAATACTTGTAGATTTATGTGTAAAAGATGATTTTTTTTTTCAAATAATGCAAGACAGCATGTCATTTTGTTTACTGTCCAAGTTGAGTGACATGTGCAGCTTCACCAAAACCTCTGTCTGTAAACCTATTCCGAGACATAATCAAAACAATTTTATATGCCATTCATGGTTAATAACAATATAGCAAATTTAATTTCGATTTTAAGGGTGTTATGACGGCAGTAGAAAGCTGGAGCCCAACCACATCAAACAATTACATTAATTCATTTATTTGTTTGTTCAGCAATTGATTGTGCTTATATATGCTGTAATAACTAAAACGAAAATAAACGAAATAGCAAAATGTTGCTTATTGCTGAACAAAAAATCAACAATATACTGAGGAACCCGACTATTTTTTTAAAATAATTTCTTATATATAAACATTAAATCTAAGCAAACATGCATTACACCACTGTGTTAGTCCATTTTACAGTGCATCTGTTAGTTTGTACATTAAAATTTTTTATAAATTTTTACATGACTGTTATTCACTATTCCCCTTTAATAATTAAATGCATATAATATTCTCACTGCAGTGGACTGGCAAGATTGTACTGCTGTGTAAAGTGTTTCTGCCATAGGTGCTGGGCCAACACAAGGCCAATAATTACTCAGTATATCTACAGTCCTTTGACTTCTGAAAGTTGCTTTGAATAAGTTTGCCAGATTACATAAATGTAAAAAGTATAATTCTCTTTATTTATAATGCATGAGATGTTAAAATTGAGATTTTGGAAGTATTGTAATAAATATTCTTCAATTTATAGATACACTGAACTCTGACAGAGAAGAATTTTATTTTATTAATGATTTTCATTATTAATATGAAAGATTTTTTAATACAAGTGTTGTTTACTTTAAAATACTTTTACTATTAACCATCATTAATTTTTTATCATCAATCTTGGTCAATTTATTGAGTGGGAAACAAATAGCAGTCCAAATGTGGAATATATTTTCCTTTGTGTTTAATGACAAATGTTACATGATGCAGTATGCATATCTAGTTAGCAGTGAATAGTTCAGCTTGCCTACTTCTGAGTTCCATTAGTCATTCTTCGCACAAACAAGAAGGACCAAAAGGACTGGTGTAGATTGTTCCTGTTATGTTTATATCAAGTTCTGTTACTCTACACACCTTTTGTAATTTTTTATCCTGAACATATTCAAGATTGTGTACATGTGATGTTTAGTTATTACGCTCTTGGTGTTGTTAATCTTCATTTAGTCTCTGCAGTTATTTGTTTGTTTGTTTGTTTGTTTGTTTGTTTGTTTGTTTGTTTGTTTGTTTGTTTATGGAATCCACTGTTTTGAGTTTAAGCAACACTGCAAACATAACATTATTTCAATAAAAGCTTTGAATCCAAATTTGTTGCCTTGAATGCAGTTTAGTAGTTTGGATGAAAAATGCTAGGCATCTACAGCTTGAATCAGTTCAGGCTTATGCCATTTGCTCACTTTCAGCCTGAGATGTGGTTGAAGAGAGACAGCTTCACTGCCTCGGCTCTTTGCATCTGTAGCCAAGCAATCTGTGACTCCAACAGCCCTGCGTCATGTCTGAGGCATTCGTACACATTGGAGGGGGCATTAGAGGGCTGTAAAAATAGAAAATGAATCATTCGGATTTGCACATCCAAGTTGCCGAGTTCTTCAATCCATGTCATTCCTTAGGATAATACTGACATCCCTTATTTTTTACCTTTCCTTTTGTTAAAGGTTGCTTAGATCGCATAAAAAATATTTGCAGCACCAGTGGACCTGTTGTGTCTTGCTTGCATGAAACACTTGTGCATTTTAAGAAACATTATAAGAACCAGTAGAATGTTTTGGTTTCAGAGAGGCATGTGCAAAAAGTAAAGATACCCATCTTACTGTTAAACAAATGAAATGCTCTAGGTATAACTACTGATTTTTATTAGACATCATGCTTAAAACTGGTGCATGTATTTTGTATTATAATCTGCAAAATCTGTATACACCTTATCCAGCTTCGATGTGCTTATTCAAGTGATGATTCATTCAGGCTTATGCACTCTCCATGGTCACGCCATCAAATATTGGAGAAGAGAACACGAACAAGTGTTAGACTTGCACAATCATGAACTCTACATGAGCTGGGCAGGTTTTTTTTTTTTTAAGTTTCCACAGCACTGCTGATCTCCTTGTACGAGATAAATATGCTGATCTCATCACTGAAATCAGTGATAAACAATTTAAACAATTTAAACGATTTGCAATTAAACAAAGGATAAATCCATAAAAAAAAAATCAAGAAAGCAGTTAGTACATCTATCACTCTACAACATCTCTGGTTTGAATTAGATTTTCATTCCTCAGAGCACACGGGGTATCTTAAACACAAATTACACGATGCCAGAAATAGTCCAGGGAATGTTATCTGTCTTTAAATCTCTTGCTGGAGTTGTGTGAGGGCATGAAGGATTAAACACACTGTCTTCCTTCATTCTGGACTTTACGGACTTCACAAACCCAGACATATTATGAGAGGAAAGGGAGTCTTAGTCTTAAAGAGAACACTGCTTTATGTACATGGCTATGGTTTTATACTAGGATTTAAAAATATTAAGTGATTGGTTAAGTGAGCAAATCTCAAATTAGATACTTTATTCAAAGTTCATTTTTAGCTCAAGGAAATAAATACAAATAAGAAATACAGATTTTAAGTAACCACATACCCACATACACAATAATTCCAATTAAGTCAGTTAAATTGTATAATATTTAAATTTGAAGAGTTCTTAATATATATGTTGTTTTTGGCAGAGTTTCAGTATTTTTTTTTACAGATACCATAAGCTTTTTGTGCATCCAGACAAAATGTTGTGGTTTCTGAATTTCGCTGAGAGTATAAACATGTCTTATAGTCTGTATATTCAAATGGAGTGGCTGACTTTCTTTTCATGTTTATCACACATTTTCCACACATGTTGAATTAATTCACAACAGCCCCCTGCAATCTTAGGACATCATGTCTTCACCCGCTGCAATCAAAAAGGTAATTGTAGTTGATTTACATCCATTTTGAGACAATATTAAAAACACAATTGTAATCTGAGAATGAGCCTGCATGCTATTATGTTTCTCCTTTTTTTGTTTGCTAACGTAATATTTCATTTTATTGATGATGTTCACTCTGGGTCATTTTAGGTCTCATTTTGGATGCACGCTAATCTCATTAGTCTGTTAATGCAGTGGTCTTTTAAAACTGTAGGATCAAGATAGCACAACCTTTATATAGTATTAATAGTATAATTGGTATTCCCTCTTAAATCACAAAGGTTTAAAAAATACTATACCATCTGCTTGATTTTTACTTCCATTTATCTCCTTCTATCTTATTCTCTTTCTTCATTTTCTTTTTCTTCCTGACAATTTTGATGATCCAAGAAGCATTTGTTTTATACAAATGTTTATATGCTCAAAGTAAATTGTGACTTTGAACCCATTTCTGCTCTCTGATATGCTAAAATTATTTTACTAAAATTCTGTGTAAGATTATCTGACTAGAGATAAAAAAAAAAAAAAAACATCTTGCACAAAAAGCCAAAAGCTTCTTGAAAAATATTATAACAGAATTGTGAAGATACATTTCATCAGCATAAACAAATTAGTTTGATGAAATGTATCTTCACAATGTGATGCTGTTTGCTTAGGTATGCGCTCACACAAGTGAATCCTATTCAACTAATGATGTGACTTCTGATTAAATGGTGGCACAAGTTTCACAGTAATCAGGTTAAATACTATTTTCAAAATAAGTACATTTAATTAAAATTAAATAATTCAGAAATTATTTTTTATTAAATAAGAATTCATAAATATCTGGTGCCCATATAATAATAATAACCTTTATTTTCTATAGCACCTTTAAAAGAACATCTCAAAGCGCTTTACAAAAGCCAAATAAAAACAACAAAAATACACACATACTATAAAGATTAAAATTAAAGCAACAAAAATAGACTATAAAATAAGCATTATGTAAAATTACAATTAGTCAAATTAAAAGCTATCCTAAAAAAATAAGTTTTGATCTGAGATTAAAAAGTGCCAAGAGATGTTGCTTGCCTTATCTCAGTTGGCAATGAATTCCACAGTTTTGGAGCTAGTGAAGAGAAGGCCCTATCTCCCATCAATTTTAAACGAGTTAAAGGAACAGTTAAAAGACCAGTTTCAGAAGAACGAAGGTCGTGAGATGGAATATAAGGAATTAAAAGATCGGCCAAATATCGAGGAGCTAACCCGTGTAAGGCCTTTTAGGTAAGCATCAGAATCTTAAAATCAAGCCTAAACCTAAAACGGGGAGCCAGTGCAAGGACTCCAAAACGGGAGTAATGTGATCTGTTAACTTTGTTCTAGTAAGTATTCTTGCCTCCGAGTATTGCACTACAGTACCTGTAATTTGTTTATGGTAGCTTTAGACACCCCAGCCAACAAGGCATTGCAGTAATCAATACGGGAAAACACAAAAGAGTTGATCAGTCTCTCAGCAACAGAAAATGACAGCATTGGACGCAAGCTGGCAATATTTCTGAGATGGAAGAACAAAGTTTTAACCGTATTTTGGATATATGGCTCAAACGTTAAATTGGCATCAAAAATTACCCCTAGATTCCTCAAATTTGTTTGAAACTCCACATTTGAACCATCAAGAGTCTTGACTGACCCGGCTTTGCATAGTTGCTGGGGTGAGCCAAGCATAATCTCAGTCTTTTCACTGTTAAGACAAAGAAAACTTTCTGTCATCCATTCTTTCATCTTAGAAATACATTCAGAAAGAAAATCAACAGGCACAATTTCATTAGGTTTAAAAAAAAGTTCAAAAGCTCTCAAAAGCTGGCCAAGAGGGAAAACATAAATATTAAAAAGCAGAGGGCCCAAGATTGATCCCTGAGGCACCCCAGATTGAACAACGTTAACCTCAGATCTAAATCCACCCATGGCAACAAACTGCTACCGATCATTGAAGTATGACCATGGAGCACTGTTACCCACCCTTAATTCACATAAATAAATAAATAAATAAATAAATAAATAAATAAATAAATAAATAAATAAATAAATAAATAAAGTAGTAGTAGTAGTTGTTGTAGTAGTAGTAGTAGTAGTAGTATTTTGCAAACTATGTGAGGGTGGGTAACATGGTCATGGCATGATACTGAGGTGAGATACTGAGACTGTAATTTTGTATATACTACCAGCATGAGCACAGGATTGCTCCAGGTTTTCCATTTTTATCCCACTGTCATAAATATGCAGTATGCAGATTGGCTACTCTAAATTGCCCCAGGTGTGTGCGTGTGTGTTAAAATTAAGTCCATTCCAATTCCAGGTTGTAACACTAAATTAACTTACTAACTCTTGTTTCTGATTAAATCATGCTTTTTTAATATCATGCAATATCATGATTACAAATGATTGAGTTCATCTTGACATCAGGGCTTTGAATGAATGGTTCCTAATTCTGAAACCAAGAATAACATCTTCCTGTTATTCATTTTTGAACCAAAGTATTGAACATCCTTACAGCAACATCTAGCTCAAGCATGTGTTTCATGCTAACTTCAAGAAGGGTATGTAGAAGTGATGTGCTTTGTTTTCTTCCCAGTCAGACCACAGGCCTCTTTTTTCCACCATTTGATTAATGCTGAGTTAGTGACCCCCCACACACCAGAGAACCAAGCAAAAATGCAAAATATTTTAAACTAGTGCAGCTTCTCTTCTTAAATTGTTTATGTGACAGGATTACATGCTGTAAACACAAGACAAGAGCCAGCAATGGAAAAGTTGATGTTCACTATGGAATGCACAATATAGTTACACAAATTAAAGTTGATTTATTTTAAAAAATGACACTTATAAATTCAGTCATTCGTATCTTGTTGCTTCCTGTGACATAAAATCAGCAGTA
The DNA here is from genome assembly GCF_022655615.1 of Tachysurus fulvidraco. Classification (NCBI taxonomy): domain Eukaryota; kingdom Metazoa; phylum Chordata; class Actinopteri; order Siluriformes; family Bagridae; genus Tachysurus; species Tachysurus fulvidraco. The sequence goes on along the minus strand of NC_062530.1, from coordinate 17,653,149 downwards.
GGTCAGTAGGACAAATGGCGCGCCCTGCTCTCAGCAATCTTTGGAAGAAATAAACTCTGTGTAAAGCTGGTGATGGAGGCATTATATTTTTGGGTTGACCATACTTTCACAATATCTCATATATCCAGTCACATTACCTCAAGAAGGAGTTGTTGAATGATTGTAGGATTTGGAGGGAATTGTTATTGTTACCATCAGAGTAACTAATTCTGTTTTGCAACTGATCCCATCAGGGTCTAGGTGACACTTCAAATGTTGAATAGTTTTTCTTCAATAGCCCACCTTACATTTTACTTATTCACGAATCAGTCTGTCAGCCTGTTCAGGAACTTAGTCCATCTGTCATTCTGTTCATAAACTGAGTCCATCTGTTAATCTGTTCATGGAAAATTCTTGTTATATTTCAAAAATAAGTGTTTACAATTTTTTGTATGGTCTTATCCTTGCTACCACCAGATGAATTGATTACATTTTGGCATCCAAATATGGTTAAGGTATATTTTAAGGGTATTTGAGGCATACAAATTAGTAATAAGATGGACTTGACTAGGAGTAGAGACATCCATGTCACTACATGTGTCATCGAGCTCTGCATGTTTTCTTCTGAAACCTGGGGTACCAACATATTTACCAGGCTTCAGCTAATTATTTTAGATATTTTCTACCATGTTTCCTCAAATAATGACACATGTAAACATAAAACAACCCAAAGCAAAATATTCTAAGAAATTAATTAAATAGAGAAATTAGAATTTGTGAACTACTTCATATCAGTGTTTTGTAGTTCATCCTAAACTGAACTTCAAAATCTAAAAGGTTTTTATTATTAAGGGTTTTCACATAGGGCCATGTGGGTTTGGATTTTGTTTTCCCTTAATAATAAAAACCTTCATTTAAAAACTGTATGTTTTGTTTGCTTGTATTATCTTTGTCTAATATTGATATTTTTTGATAATCTGAAACGTTAAAGTGTGACAAACATGCAAAAAAATAAAAAATCAGGAAGGGGCAAACATTTTTTTCACACCACTGTATATGGTTTTTCCAGTTACAACAGGAAAATACCTTGTCATTATTATTGACACCAGTCTCTCATTTAAAGTTTATGTAGATAATATTACTAGGATATACTTTTCATCTCTGAAAGTTAATAAATGCAATGTGACCAGATAATGCAGAAAAATAGTTTTTGTCACCTCTAGGTTGGACTATTGTAATGCTTTGCTGAAAATCTCCAGTTAAGCGCCATAATAAAGCCAGTGTCTTTACCAGAAGATATGACCACATCACCCGTATCTTATCCACACTGTATTATAACTCCCAATTATAATGTGACCAGGTGGAGTTGCAGCTGGTTACCTGGTGCACATGTGTGTGCGCTAATTGAGTTTTTGTTTGATCAAAGTGAAAGAGTGTAAATGTTTTAATAATGTGTTAACCCACTACAAACTACATTATCAGTTTGTTACGGATTGTTATTGAATTCAGAGGGCAGAAAGTCTATACCAGGCTTCATGTATGCTCTGCTACACATGAGATAAATAAGAGTAAGTTTATTTTATCTTAACTTTGTAGCCCGGCTGAACAAAATGTTTTCTTTGATGTTAATGGAAATGTTATCAGTTTTGTGAGTTTAGGGCAGGATTGGCTGTTTAAAGGTTTACTGTAGAATATATGGGAGGAGACAAACTATTTAATTCCTTTGTTTAAAGCAGTGACCATATTTATTTTAATGGTCCTTTTTGTGAATCCCCAAACTGTGCTCTTTTTGTCACAGTTGGGAATTTTGGGGATTTTGGGGGATTATCCCTATATCCTGACATACCAACACAGGGCCCACAATAAAATGACCAGAATAAAGCACCAAAGAATGGTCTCAAAACTCAATACCTAAATGAGTACTTGTTCTCATGTTAGTTGATGGTGCAGTGGCTGGCCAATTTATTTCTCAGGGCTCCCTCATGTCTGTGTTACCTTCTGGCTCTCCCTTTTAGTTACACTGACATAGCTAGTCTTGCTGGAGTCCCTGCATGCAATCTGTTTTATTTGAGTTCAGTGCTGCCTCAAATACCAAGTTCACTGGCCAATTAGAGCTTAAATATAATTTGTGTCTTAAGTATAAAAGACAAGATGTATAGATAGAAGGTGACAAAACTTCCCCTCTGTAAAAGAGAATTAGCATGGTCTTTCTCACATCCCTTTTTTCTTTCCTTATGAGTATCACATGAGTTCATGTGGTTTGGCTTTGTATCTGACACTCAGACTGACTTCAAACATCTTGTGATTTCTATCCTTTGTGTTTAATGTAGCACTGTTTCTTATCAGTATTTATAGTGAATGACTGTAGGCTTGCTCTCCCATCATGTTTAATGGAAATCACCAGGCCAGGACACAGCACTGAAGTGAAAACAAAAGGTAGTGTAAGACAGCTTGGCTGTAATCTGTACTGTACTAAATGTGTCTGCTCAGACAGAACAAGAGGAAGCACCTGTCTGTGGGTGGCAATCACAGACGCCCTATGAAGACAGAGAGAGAGGATAGAGGCACACACAGATCCAAGGTGACTCAGAGGACAAAGACCTTCTCCCCTTCACCTGATTTAAAAGAATAATTTTACCAACTAAGGGATTTTCCTGCTTCCCTTTACTAAGATTGTCAGTAATTTATAACACACACATTGTTGTATGTAAGTTTGGAATGTAAAGAGTGTAGTGATTTTACTGGATTTCATGCTTAGGGTTCAACAGACTTCAGAAATGTTTCTTTTCGCTTCTCATAATTAACTTGTTCATTATATAATTATTTAGCACATTTAAATAATAAATAAATAAATAAACAAACAAACAAACAAACAAACAAACAAACAAACAGTCTCTGTCCACTTAATATAATACCTGCACATTTATGCAGTAATTCCATCAGCCAATCATGTGGAAGCACCACTATACATAAAACAATGCAAAAACATGTCAAGAGTTTCAATTAATGTTGACATCAAACATTATAATGTTGGAGAATTGTGTTTGTGAAATATGTGTTGGTTTAAGTATTGCAGTAACAGCTGAAACCCCTGAATTTTTACACACAACACTACATTATTTGAAACAAAAAAGACTGAGTGAGTGACTATTCTGTGGCTGGAAATGCTTTGTTGATAATAGAGCTCAGAATGTCCAGATTAGTTTGAGCTGCCAGAAAGGATACAATGACATATATATCTTATATAATCACTCTTTAAAATAGTGGTTGTGAGCAGAAAAGCATCTCAACAAAAACAATACATTGAACTTAATATGTTTTGCTTTTCACTGCTGGTAGTCTACATGTAAGTAGAACCATATATGGTTCCATCTCCTCCTTCTTCTTGTTTCAAATGAAGTATTATAAACTTGTAAGAACTGCATTTCTGTTTCAAACACTTGATGATATCATCGTTTGTAAGGTTATATTTCAGATCTCAAAACAAAGGCAACCCAAATAAACAGAAAAAATGTTTTTCAATAAAAATTGTATTAATTTATTTAATGAGCATAAGGTTATAACACAACAGCTGGCCCTATGTGAAAGAATAGATGTCTCCTTATTAACTCAATCAGTCATTTAACTAAATTTAATTGATAATTTGATTCAGTTAAAGTAGACACACCCAAGCTTAATTATTGCCAGCTCTATGGAATCTCTATTTCACTTAATAAAAAATAATCTTCCACAAGCTCTCATTGATATGCTGTGAACCTTAAAAAGGGCAGTTCATGCAAATCTTTTCCACTGTGATGTGAAAGACTGAGCTAAAGGGTTTGGTTACAATTGTTGCTGCTAAAATGACATGTACAAATGTTATGTAATGTCTGTACGCCCTTGTTGAATTGTGTTAATAACTTCACACAATTCAACAAGGGCGTACAGACATTACATAACATTTTTCCTATAATAAATGAAATGATCATTTTAAAACAAGATCATTGAATGCTTTCTATTTCTTCATTTTCTCCCTGTCTTTTTTAAGAGGATCTGACACCATTTATTCTGAAAAATATGCACTGAGCTATATGGTTAGAATACTACTACAGCTAGAAGAAAACCAGATTGTTTTGAGGATCTGAACAGAGACTATGACCAGAACCACATAACAGTCAAAGTCAAGTAAAAAAATTATTTTTGGAAACCATTTGGTTTACTTGAATTCAGGAGAATGCATTTTCACATATAGCTTATGAAATGCATTTTCAAGGATGAGCACTTCTACTCTTGTTGCTATTTTTAGATATAGTGATTTTTCTACTTCAGTTGGCACTCACCTTTTCAGCAATTTCAAATAGTATTGGTAGACCACAACAACATAAATTGTAGGACAAGTACCTTCAACCTCATTGGCTTAATATAAGGAACTGTTCATTCTCTATGAGACAACTCAGGGTCAAAATCAGTCAGCCTCACAACTCTGAATCTGTAGAGAGAATATGTGATATCACCAATATGGCAAATACTGCATGAAATCTGGATTAAACTTCTATTCAATCACACATTGTGCCTCCCAGCTTAAATCACCATCTTAAATATTAAAATCACCAGCTACAACCTCTCGTTTAACAATTGCCTGCACATGCATCGTCACTTCAATCAATACCTAATGAGGCCAGTGTGAAAGTTTCCCAATTTGCGTGAGACTATGTTTCAGTGGCAACTGCCTTAAAGGAACTCTATACTAGATCTCTTGACCACCAGCTGCTGTGAACTATTTTGTCTGTCAGATGGAATGATACTGATTTTATTTTCCATGAAAGCATCCAGACCGGTTTAGTCATGCACAGTTTTTCACATAATATGCACTGGTAGAATACAATTAGGAATCCATTCCTGCTTTTTCCATTGCATGAAACTACAAACTTATGAAATACTCTTTTTTTTTGTGCATTAACACTGCAATATGTTTTATGTGAATCCTGTCTTTTATGAACAGCAAGATTCTGAATACATGAGTAAATGTTTATATAGTATAAGGTTTATGCATCTTTTTATTTTTTGCCATTACAAACTGAAGTGTTTAATTCCTTCAAAGAGGAATCAGGAAGATTCGAAGTGATGTATCTGCAGGTGTAGTACTGTCATGTAAAGTAATTCACATAAATAACAATACTAACACTCCAGGGACAGTTTTAGTACAGCCTCAGCTGTAAGATAAAGCATATCTATATTAATTAGATCATTAACTTTTTGCATTCTCCGAATATTAATCCCATCACAGCATTCCATTTTTTGTCATAATATCACACTTCTTATAATGCCCTATAGTCCTCTTATGCTTTGCCCTGATCTGTTCCTTTCAGACACTACAAGTTACTAAAAATACTCTAGCTTGAAGGAAAACATATGTGTTCAGTTGAGTAAGTGTACACACTGTAATTGAAAACATGAGGTATAGTAGTAGAGTGTGGCTGTCATTTGCTATTACAAATGTGGCATTTAGGTTCTGCTCAGCGGTGATGTGGCTCAAAAGTTGTAATGAAGGTAGGATAGATAGCAAGACTGTGAAGAATACTGTGCAAGTTGAGATAAGGTATTATAAATCGGGTTTTTTCCACTTATTTTTGTCATGAATATAGGAGCTCATTCTATATATATATAGTGATCAAACCTGAAAATCTGCATGTGTGTGTGTGTGTGTGTGTGTGTGTGTGTGTGTGTGTGTGTGTGTGTGTGTGTGTGTGTGTGTGTGTGTGTGTGTGTGTGTGTGTGTGTGTGTGCACGTGTGTGTGTATTCAGCATTTGGTAGAAGCTTCAGTGATCTATGCTGACTATCACAATGCTCATTTTGTGTGAACAAAAACACACATATTCACACCATTATGCAGTTCAGACATATACTGTAGGTTCTTGCTTATGCTCTACATTATATGTGAAGCACTATATATACAGTGTGTTTAAAATACAGTCATTTGTCTCTCAGATTTGTCTGTAGGCAGAAAAAGGTCTAAGTATATAGGTCTAACTATAATTAATTTTGAAATTAAATTTCATTTTTAGTAGCTAGAGCTGATGTTTATCTTCAATTATTTAATTAGTCCAATTTAATAAGTCACAGTTATAGTTTTGAATAATGTTGCATATAGTAATAAATAAAGTGATAGACATCTTTTATGCATATGCATATTAGACATCTTTCATGAAACCTACTGTAATGCTTAATCTCAGTGTTATGACTATATAAAGTCTGTGATCTATTTCAATTATTTGTTTTAGAACACCATTTAAATGCATTATTTAATAGCTTTGCATGAATGCATTCATCATTTATTATCATTTATCATTAATGCATTGTATGACATGACACTGTGCTGATTTGCAAAGTGAATGCTCTACTGTTGAAATGTGGTTAATGTTAAAAATGTGTGATTTTATAAGAATCTGATACAAGAGTTATTGCTTTTGCAAGAACATTTTATTGGTTAAATTATGCCAACCACATGGCGAATCCCCTGTGATTTTTCTGGGAATTAAAGTTTATGAGAATGTGTCAGTGATCTGTTTTTATTACACTAATCTTTTTTCACAAAACACAAATTGCATACATTGTTTTTATACGTATTGTGTGCGGTGTATGCATATACATACAGTACATACATACAGTACATACATACATACATACATACATACATACATACATACATACATACATACATACATACATACATACTGTATGTATGTATGTATGTATGTATGTATGTCTGCTGTTGTCCAGTACATACATACATACATACATACATACATACATACATACATACATACATACATACATACAGTACATACATACATACATACATACATACATACATACATACATACATACATACATACATACATACATACATACATGCATACACACATACATACATACATACATACATACATGCATACATACATACATACATACATACATACATACATACATACATACATACATACATACATACATGCATACACACATACACACTCACTGTGCCTTTTAAAGAAATTAATGATTTATGTAAATTACCTGTAAAAGTTTTGTATTCAAAATGTGTTTAGGAGACAGAATAAACTTGAATAAATGAATAAATGAATGTATTGGTTTTTTTACACTTTAAAAATGGCTGTACTGTCTTCAGTTATAATCAGTGCAACATTATTCAATAAGAATCTTCTGTTACCTTTTGTTTGTGGGGGCAGTTTTTTTTATCTGCTCCATGGCCTTTCAAGAGTGGCAGTTAAAATAAAATGCAGTGGCTGGCTTTTTATGTTAGTCCTTTCCATCCCCAGCTGAACCATGTCACGAGAATTTGTTAACAGATGGGAGTTGATAATGATTATGATTAAGATAAAATAGAAAAAAATAAGGTCCTCCCTTTAAAGCAAATAAAGTGACAAACTTTATCACATTTTAAAGGAAATTACTGGGGTCTTTTCTCTCATGACTAATGGGATATAATCCACTTAACCAAGCATTTCTTTGCCATACTTTTTAGGAACCTTATATATTAAACCAAATTATTTGACAAAATAGTTTAGCTGACAATTACCTTGGGGTATTTTGGCACATACATGTGTATCCATGCCTATGTGGAGGACATGCAGGACACTTTGTTATTCACTGTAGTAGATGATAATAACCAGAGAAAAAACAGGAAATAACATTAAGATTTTATAAGGTGTTCCTACATGAAGTCAAAGTCCTGAGGTGATGAAATAGATGTTTGCACGAAGAAAGTAATCAAGCAAAGTGGAATACTCCAGTAGTTTTAAATGAAACTACCCTGGTAGTAATCCACTCAGTCACACAACAAATGTTTAGAAAACACACAGGTAACTATTATCTTATTACACTGGGGCAATTTTAAACATTCATTAATCGTCTTATTATGTATCTTATTGTCATTAATTAAATGAAATTAATTTAACAAATTGAGTGCATGCAATAAACATGTAAATGAAATGATTAACCATGTAGGAACATTAAATTTGATCTCAATACTTTAGTGCGTTCTTAAGACATACGGTACACAGCGCTTTATTAGAAACTCTGCTATGAATTTCCCAAATGCATTAAAGGACAAAGAACAGAGCAAGCATTATGCTGATATGATATATTATGATACTTTCACAAATTTGGGTGCTGATTGTTTTAAATAAATAGGACCTATGAGTCAACCCAATAATAGCACCATGGACAGTGTCTAGTAGCACAGAACAACACAATATTACTGTTGACTATATATTATCTTGAAAGAGAATGAAAATGAAGACGTAATCAGTGATAATGTTAAAACTCTGTGATAAGAACTGCTATTTGGTACTAAATAGCTTCTTTTGGAATTTACTTGGGGTACAAACTAAGGGGAGATATGATTAGAGCCGCATGAAGAGTCTTTAATAAATTAAAAACACAGGATGAAATCTTTCATGGGTCCAGAGATTCTCTGACATTTTCTGGCTCATTTATAAACCTCATGTTTTTCTCTGTTTCTGCATCTCTCTTTTTCACTCTAGCTGAACAAAACAGTACAAATCTGCCCCAGATTTTACAAATATTGGTTTATGATTTGGAGCTCAGTACTACAGCGAAGGGGGTGATATTTCTCAAACAGGTCATAAAAACAAGCCCAGAATAGCAAGCTATGATAAGATGCTTATACTGTTACTCACAGTCTTCTTCACAAACAAGACACAACACAAACCAGACCTGAAGCACATGTCAAACTGATTTCAACATATCACCTTCATTACAAGTGGCCAGTTGCAGAACAGTGGATGAGGTTAATATTTCCTTTTCAGCACAAATGCACTCGAGCAGATCTTCATTAGATCATTAGATGATCTTAAAAAAAAAAAAAAAGAAGTGTAACATACCAGAATAGTATGTTTAAAAAAAAGCTGTATCCAAGGTAGTAAGACAGAAAAAATTAAGCTTTAATGTAGAAGTTTGACGTATTTATTGCTTGGCTATTTTCAACATTTGCTAACTGTTTCGTTTCAAATCAAAATGCTGAAGTTGATAGTCATGTGGGCATGAACCCCTTGACATCCAAATAATCATCTAAACAAGATAGGTTCATAAAGGAACAAGGATTCCACCAAGGGGAAATAGAAATGTCAAAGGCAATTACTAAAGCATATTGTAACAGTATTTTTATAACAGCACTGACTCCTCTTAATGACTTTCCTCTTTCTGCTGTGATAGCAGTTTCTCTAAAATGTCACTGGAAATACTATATGCCACAAATACACTGGAGTAAAGACATTTAGAGCAATTGTAATTGTCATAGACTCATTGTTTTATTCTGAACTTATAAAGTGGCATAGAGGAAATTAATTTACTGCACATTAAATTTATTTCATCTGTAACAAATAAAATATTTATAAATGTTGTTTAAAACTTTATGTCTTTTAAATTTTTGTGGCCAGCATAAAAAATAGATTTGTGAAGGATGTATATGCACTATTAAACTCTATCCTGTTTACTTGGCCACATGCTGCAGGAATTTTTTAGCTGTGCCCCGGTGAATCCTAGAAGTTGAATAGTGAACAACTCTTAGCTCAGTTTTGCATCTGCTCAGCTCCAGCCGGTGCAAACCAGCATATTCCAGAACTTCTCGAATCATCGCTCTATCTGCATGTGCATCTGGCCGAGACCACTCTAATACAGCAGCTCCCACTCATACATCACAGAGAATAATGGCTGCATTGCACACATGCAATAATGTGAGGGATAGATTAGTTTCTTGTTCTTTTTACTTTAGATATCTGTATCTGTTCTATATACAATAATCTTAGGGTTTTTTTGGTGGCTTTAAACACTAATTATGGCATAAAAAATTTTGTTTTATTAAACTATTAATCCAACTACTATGTCTACAGAAAAAAACACTGAACAAACCCTAAAAACTAAAGATAGATATATCTATTAAAAACGCAGTATTGGAATAGCTGTGACAACAGAATGTCCACAGTTCAAACTAATGTTCATTCCAAATAATGTATTTGTATTCAGTTTCTGTGAGAATAATTGCATACAACAATCTTTTCTGGTAATGTTGCAGACTGTCTCACACACACACACATACATTCTCCCCCCCTTCAACACACGGACACACTCTTGTTCCTACCATAATTAGCCTTACCACAGGTGGCCCTGCCATAAGCATTCTTTTTGTTACCAACTAGGAACTAAGGGAAGTATAGGTTTATATCCCTATAAGGTCTGACTTCATTGGGGCAACTGAGAGGTCACTTAAACATAGATGCACACACATACCAACACACACTCACTACACCCTCCCTCTTCTTGTACGACTATATATTCCTGCTTTTCCTAATAAACTTTGGAACTTCTCTTTGAAAGACTGATTCGTGTGTGTTTCATTGAGACTTCCCCAGGCCTTGTGGAGAACAGAAACCAAGCAGAGGAACGAGAAGCTGAATTTTAGGTTATCCTGGCCAGGTGGCAGATGAAAAGAGTGTTACCCTGTCCAAGCGACGGATGAGAATTCCTTACAGTTTCATACCTGATTGTTCTATACTCTGTCATAAATTCATTCATTCATTCATTCATTTTCTACCGCTTACCCGAACTACCTCGGGTCACGGGGAGCCTGTGCCTCTCAGGCGTCATCGGGCATCAAGGCAGGATACACCCTGGACGGAGTGCCAACCCATCGCAGGGCACACACACACTCTCATTCACTCACACACTCACACACTACGGACAATTTTCCAGAGATGCCAATCAACCTACCATGCATGTCTTTGGACCGGGTTAGGAAACCGGAGTACCCGGAGGAAACCCCTGAGGCACGGGGAGAACATGCAAACTCCACACAAACAAGGTGGAGGCAGGAATCGAACCCCCAACCCTGGAGGTGTGAGGCGAGCGTGCTAACCACTAAGCCACCATGCCCCCCCCCCCCCGTCATAAATTATTACTTAAAAAATTAGAAGTTACTCATAAAACTCAGAAGTGCTACAGAATTCCCAGTACCAGATTAATGGGGCAAAGAATGGAGTGGAAAGGATACATGAAAATCAAGCATAACATTAAATGAGAAATCAAATTTCTGGAATATAGAGTTTCTGGAATATTCTGAAAGTGACTCACTTTAAAAGGTGTTACTTTTACTGCCACCAGGAAACCCTATGGAAGAAAAAAACATTCCTTTATTCAGAGTATGAATAGAGTTCACTGTAGCACTAAAAAGAAAAACTAAAAAAGCTCAAATTAATAAACGGTTTCTTTTAAAGCTAAAAAAAAAAAAAAAAAGACACTTAATGTTTAGAAGTTTAGAAACAAAAACCCCAGCCACATCTAATAATGGGTTTTTAGTAAGCTTGGGTGGAACCTTTTGACCTACACTATCTGGCCAAATGTATGTGGACACTGGACCATCACACCCATATGTAGGCCTTCTCCAATCTGCTGCCACAAAAATGGGAAATGTCTAGAATGCCTTTCTATGTTGCAGCATAATGATTTCCTTTCACTTTAACTAAAAGGCCTATAAACCAAACCTGATCCACTATGACAGTGCACAAGATAATTTAAGACACTGTTTGCTAAGGTTGGTCTGCATCTACCCTGAAGAACGTTTAGATGAACAGGAATACAGACTGCCTTCTCCACCCAATCAGTGGGCACTGCTCTTCTGAATGAATGGGAAGCACTAGAAAGCTGGGAAGCTTTCCCTGATGATTAGAGGATATTATAAGTGATACTGGGGACTAAATGTGGACCGGGATGTTCAAAAAGCACATAGAAGTGTGTTGATTAGATGACCACACAATTTTGAATTCATATAATAATAATAATAATAATAATAATAATAATAATAATAATAATAATAATAATAATAATAATAATAATAATAATAATAATAATAATAATAATAATAATAATAATACAGACTATGTCACAAAGTAAATTGTTGCTGGTACAAAGAACACCAGTGTATTAATTTATTACATCGCTCCATTTTGATATTACTAGTTAAATATGTCATAAAATTGCCCCAGTTTAGCTGACCTAGTTTTATTGCCTTTTTATAAAGTCTAAAAACCAAGTATACTGAAGAAATGGAAGTACTGAATGAATGCAATTTATTTTTGCATACAGAACAAAACGTATGTAAACATATGTGTGCTTTAGTAAAAATATGAGTCTGTAATGAATCCACCATGAAATGAAATGTGAGCACAAAGTAATAGAAAACATTTACTATGTAATCTCTTGCACTTGAGTAGTCTAGAAGTGTCTCTGTCATGTCCCAAGAATCCTGAGGTTTCACACAAGAATAAAGAGTCAAATAACCTCAAACCTTGCATCCTGTGCTTTTCCAAATTAGATCGCTTTTACTTCAGTACTATAAAGTGATTGTAACAGACTGATTCAGTTAACCTTCCTTTTAATCTCTTGCCCTATGTTTCTCTTTTGTGCTATTTACAGGTGATTTATAACGGATGCTGGTAAACAATGTGCTGGTTGAGCTCCAAAAGTTGTGTGCCAGACAAGACGCCTCTCAGCCAGAGGATTTGGCAAGGGAGATGTGAGGTCCATGGGGGGTGGTTAACATTTTTGCTGAGGCACTGGTGTTTTATATTTGCTCATTTCCACACATTCCACAGTGTTAGAGGAGGAGCAGGGATGAGGAAGGACTGCAGCTAATAAAATCCTTCCCCCTTATTAACACGCAACCCATTCTTCAGTGATCCACCCTGTCTCACTCATGTTAGGTTTCCGTAGGTCTGATGAAGCAGAGACAGATTGATTAGTGTTAGGGCTGTAGTACAATTTTCTCTCATTATGAATCCTTTCCTCTGCCCTATTATTATCAGTCTCACCAGCACTATTAAATAAACTATTAGAAAGGTCAGACTGGTCGCTGAACATATTTATACCCAAAGAGAACAATTGGTTATAAATAGGGTGGGTTTATATCCTGCAGGTTTTCCTTTAAAAACCATTTAGGTTTTATTAAGATTTTCAAGGAGCTTAAGTGCCTTAACCCAATGACCAAAGAAACAGTGAAATCCCATCATAGACTTAGGATTAATATTGTAGGTACTGTATGATGTACAATAAGGAATAGCACCCATAATACTCACTATATATACATATACATATATATGTGTGTGTGTGTGTGTGTGTGTGTGTGTGTGTGTGTGTGTGTGTGTGTGTGTGTGTGTGTGTGTGTGTGTGTGTGTGTGTTATATGTGATGTAATGAATTATGCACAAATTACATTTCCTCTATGTTAAGCTTCACAGTGTGTATTTTAGTCAGAGAACTAGGACTAAAAAATATTAATCTAAACTACTCTTGATTACTTCTTGAAGAAATAACACAAATGCATGAATCCGTGACTGAGTATGCTATGTATGGTTACTTACCAATTGGTCATCATGGAAATAAGCCACGTGAGACTGATTGTTTCACATATTTATTATTACATGTTTATTATTATTACTTTACTCTTATTATTACGCTTCAGATGTGCCTTGTCCATGTAAATAAGTTCCAGGCACTTCTAATCTGAGAAGTGACAGATCCTAGATTGTTTTAAGCTTGGCACATTCAGCCTACAAAAAAAGGGGTAAAACATAGATGCCTCTCTGGCAATGTGTGTTTTGTTAGCAACAAACTATTGATCAGGAGTGATTTTGAAGTTTACTTGCTCAAGACTGCAAACTGATGTGATCAGTGTTATAGAAATAATTAGTGTGCATATGTTTATTGATTTAAAGTAAATATTACAATAAACTCATTTAAAGTGCTAAAGAAATATTTAATTTGCTGTTGTCGTGTGAGTGGACATTTTCACATTATGTTGTGTGTGGAATTTGTGATTGTAGACATTAAGGGGACGTTAAGGAGGCATTTTATTTGTTTGTTCCTAGATGAAGGATGAAGCTTTATAGCAACACAGAATTCTGTTTAGGGAGAAATTAGCCAGTGTGTTAAAATGATTACACCTTTCTAGTTTTTAGCTATGTATATATAAGTCTCAAATAAGGATGATTCACAGCTTGAATAGTTAGTTTAATGTCTTTGATTATAAAATCACTTTAAATTAAGTGAAACATGTTTTAGCAACCTAACCATTCAGTGACCAGATGTTTACAAGACAGAGGCAGAGTTTGCTTCAGCTGCACTCAGACAGGAAATGCCAACATAAGGACATTGTGTGGGTATGTGTGGGTATGTTTGTGGGTATGTTTGTGTGTGTGTGTGTGTGTGTGTGTGTGTGTGTGTGTGTGTGTGTGTGTGTGTGTGTGTGTGTGTGTGTGTGTGTGTGTGTGTGTGTGTGTGTGTGTGTTTGTTTCAGTCACAAACTACAGCAATTAATCCATTCTGTGGTTGGCAGAGATGTCTTTAATAGTGCACCACATTCCAAAGGCATTCAAATTTAGGACATTGCTCCTCAGAGGCACCATCTAACCCCTCACACACCACAGCTGTGTAACCCGTCTGTGCAACAGCGTGGCGCTCCCCTTTTTTTTACAGTACAAAATGCACAACTCAACGATGGATTCCAGATCAGGAATTGAATGCATTTCTGTTTCACATCATTTCTCTGGAATGTTGTGCTGGTGCACAAGGCCCCAAGCAGAGCCGATGAATTCAAGGAAGTTTTGAAGGAGAGATGATGGGATGCAGGCACTGCTGGGGAGCGGGGTGCATCCGGAGCACCGCGCAAGTCCTGCCGTTAATGACCCTCCATCAGGTTGCGTAAAGATCTCAGCTGAAACGCCGCATCTGGTGCACACATTTTAGCCCCTTCGCACTCTGTCACTCACGCACTGTCCACATAGCTGCATGATTATTTGTTGTTGTATAAATAATTGTTTTTGAGGGTCAGTGAAAGGAAATTTCAGAGGCTGATTTCCAAGCCCAATGTGTTCTAAATTAGAAGAGAGTGTACGTGAACTTGCAGAAGAAAAAATATAGTGATTAATGCGTTCGTTTATAGCTTACCTATCATGTGTAACAGTGTGTACTTTTTTGTATTTTCTGCAATGGGTTAATGAATAGGCCCGTATGCTTTTGGAAATACATCAAAGCTGCACTTTTATGGAATGTACAGATTCTTCCATTTACATCATCGTTGACGTCTTTGGCCTTTGCTATGCAATCAACCAATTGCAACTCTGACATAGTTGCATAAAATGGATGTGGATTTTGTTATTCATCTAACTGCACGATTTGAGGCTTGATACACAATGAACTTTAAACTACCTAAAAACACACAACTGTGCCAAAAAAATGCAGGTCATGATGTGTTAATCTCTAACTTGTGTACTACTTGTTTTAAGCAGCCTACTAGACTGTAAATCAAGAAAACAATATCAATAATACTAACCAGTTTATAACTATAATATAACTATACAACTATACTATAATATACTTTGTGACCCTAACTGCATTGGGAATATTAATACCACAGCAATGTGAAATTCTGGAGGGTGGAACTCCTCAGAGGTGATTAAATGTCAATATAAGCAGCTACTAATGTATTTATGAATACAATTTAATAGGAAATTGTGCAGCAAAACTCTAAATAGCCACACATATAATGAGGTTTTCTCTTTTTCTTCTGATTTTTGGAAAGAGTCTCCAATATCAGCACTTTTAGACAGTGCTTCTTCAGGACAGAGGATTTTGTGATTTCTCAGTAAAATAACAAGCTGCATTTTTTCTGTCAGCATTTATAGCTGTTATAGCATAAGTGATAATAGACACTGAGGTGTCTCATAGAGATTCCATAACATTAAAAGTAAAAAAATAAAATGTACAATGTAAATTGTATATTAGTCATTTGCTCTAGAAGGAATCAAACACTTCAAGATATGTTGTTATTGGAAAACATTCCACCTTGTCTAGTTTCATATTCAGCCATATAACACCAACATGTCACTACTGATTATCTGATTATTCCAGAAGTCTTGAAGAATTCTCATTTCTAAGGTTGTGCAT
Source organism: Tachysurus fulvidraco (assembly GCF_022655615.1). Taxonomy (NCBI): domain Eukaryota; kingdom Metazoa; phylum Chordata; class Actinopteri; order Siluriformes; family Bagridae; genus Tachysurus; species Tachysurus fulvidraco. The sequence goes on along the minus strand of NC_062530.1, from coordinate 17,637,153 downwards.
ATGTAACTTATTTGTTATGTATGTGCAAGTGATGAAATAGCAAATCATTGAACCCTGAGATTTATTAATAAACCCATTCCCATTCTTAAATATAAGCTTCAGTTTAATTAATATCAACACCCCATCATCTTGGAGCATCTTGGGTAATAATAAGTAAGTGCAGGCTAATTAACAACTGCAGTCATTCCACACTACATATGTGCAAACTATTTGTTTATTCATAATTGTATGATATTTCACCTATTTCAATCTGGACATCAAATTTAATTTCCTCGTGTTATCTTAGAAATTAACCTCGGTCTGTATTTGCTCTCCAAGGTTGTAAGTCTAAATGTGTGTTCATTATATTTAGATTTGGAGCAATTTATTCTCTAATGGATACAATGTGTTGATGGAAAATATGAGTGTAAGAGGAACGCAGTCATGTTGTTCTTGAAGTACAATGGCAAGGTGTGAGATGTCTAACTATTAGCAGCACTCACTCTCACTTGATTAGTAACACATTTATACACGTTTACACACTACCCCAAGTTAAAGTCTGTTAGAAATTCAACAACCTAAGCTATAAATCACATATTTAGAGCAAGTCTTAAGAGAGCTAGAAAAGTAGAAAACAGGTCCAGAAATTCAATAAATAAATAAATAAATAAATAAATAAATAAATAAATAAATAAATAAATAAATTTTTTAAAGGTCCAAGAACAGCTATTTGTAACAGGTCTTTTTCAAATCTTGCCAAATATGTCACTAGCAAATACCCTAAATGCATGATTAATATGAGAGACACAGAAGCTTATTTTTCTTCATGTGTGTAAAGGTTTTATCTTTAAGCCGGTTAGTTTGTAAAAACCTAATTCTCATATGATCCCGATTTCAAAAGGCAAAACACTGAAAGTCATAAAAATTTCTTTTGCATCCTGCCAATTTGCATCAAGGCCTATTCTCTCACTAGTGTATGGAGACATCTGCTGGTACTAATTGCTATATCACAGAAAAGGGCTTTATGTTGTTTTTTAATCCGAAAATTGTTTATAATTTCAAAAACAAACTGCATGACATCGAATCTGCAGGAGTGTGCTATGTTTTACACCATACATGAAAGTTAAAGATATTTCCTAAACAAATAAATAAACAAATAAGCAATAAAATAATAAATAATATTCATAAGTAGTAATATCCTAATAATAACCATCATTATAGGCTACACTGGTGCTACATTTAATATATAACTTGTGAGAACGAAAAATTTCAAACACAAACATAACGTAAAATTTTTTAATTTTTAATGAATCTTTGCAAAGAAAAAAGTCTCAGTTCTGAACAATATGTTAGTTTGATACAAACATGCACAATACTTTTTTGTGACAAAAACAATTCACAGACATTGATATCTGGTAAAGGTTTTAATAACAGAACAGCTCTGGTGTTATTACAGCTAAATACTGTAGTAGCCATGTGTCCATAAACAAAATTACCTCAATAACTGTATTTTGTTTGTGTCATGTTATTTTACACAAAGTACAAAACCATATTTCTACATCGTACTTCATTCATCACTTCAACAAATTCTGCTGTTTATTGTGCTCCATTTTCATTTGAACAATACTAAATTAGGTCACAAAAACTGATAAGGTAACAGGTTAGATTTTTGAAGATGTTTTTAAAATTGCTGGGTGAATGACACTAAAATTGCTGGGTGTTTTTTTTTTTCACATTTAAAATGATCTTTGACATTTTAATTAATTCTGTGCAAAATCTGTCGTCACTTTGGAAGAAAATACAACTAAATCAACATATCTGTAGGGAGCTTTATAAAAACAAATATATAAATCCCTTCAAATGAGTCACAAAATGCCCTGCAATGTTACAGTATGACTGGAATAATAACAGATACAGCAAAATTAGAGTCTACTACGCAGTCACACAAGTTTCAAAGGTCCGTTTGAGTGGAATGTGGCCTAATTGGCCAATGTTTCCCCATTCAGTAGTGGTTAGATGTACAGGAACACTTTGCAGTAATGCAGGCAGAATAGCAATTATTCTTCATTGGGTCTGATCAGGCCTGCTTTTCCTCTCCTTCCAGCCTTTCTCTCTCAGACTCAGTTCTGCGTCTGTGAAGGCTGCAGGACCCCAGTTAGTGATCTTCTGAGGTCCTTTTGGGCCTGAATAAACACACACAGACAAATAAAAAAAAAGCCAATGTGTGAACATTCAGGCAAAAACATGTGGAACTGGTGACAAACACACCAGGGCATGGATTAAATAAAGAGATATTTCGATGTGAGCAAAAATACAGATCATTACCCGGCTGTACAAGACGGATGAGTCCCTCATGATGGGCCACCTTGTCTTTCCAGCTTTTTGTCTTATTAGCAGCATCCTCCAATTTCTTCATTACTTCCTGTTCATTAGGAAACACAGGATCTAAAGTCAGATACTTTTAGATTAGGCCACTTGAGGGCGTTCTAAACCAAAAATAAAATATCTTATCTGCTGTCTGAAGGTATCTAATATTTGATCTTGAACTAAAAGCAAGTTTCTCTTTCATCAATTCAACCCATTGTATCATCTAAGGAAGACTGTCAAGATCAGGAACCGGAAAAATTTTGTCAGGAGTGTCACTGTATTTTATTTTTTGGATAATTTTATCCTGAAATAAAAATAAATAAAAAAACACGCATATGTAATCAGTAATTTCAGGTTCTAATATTGTGTAACTCACCGCTGTGACGATTTCTCCCTGCCTAACCTTGGAGCACAAATGACATATTGGGAAAAATCTTTGAGGCATGTGTAAAAAAACACACTTTACTATTGTCTTGTATCAGTGCTTGATTCATTCTGTCAAATACATGACCTTTGAAATCTAAAGTATTATTTCAGAACACAACCACAAACTGCTCTGGAATTAGAGATATATAGATTTTTTTTAGAGTAGGGGGGACTCGTATCAACAAAGTTTGCCTAAGTAAAAGAAAATCTATTGGTAATTTGTGAATGTAATCTTACTGGCAAAATCAACAAACACAACGACAAGTCCCATGTTTTGAGACGCATTACCATCTGCACTTCCTCACTTCCACAACATAAATTTTTTCTAAAAGATTTTGGATGGATCAAAAGGGATCAGCATGAGAGCTTAAAAATTTTATAGTGCCTGTTTCGACTAAAGATTTCAGAAGACAGCAGTCCAAAGATTTTAGATATTCAAAAGGCATATCAAAACATTGGAGTTATCGGTTTCAAACAAGAAGAGAGCCAATGAAATGAAGTAGCATGCTAGAAAGCCCTAAGGGTCAACTAGCTCAACCTTGCTCAAATAACATGACAGGCATATTACACCCATAACATTGTGACCCATTAAATGACTGTTAATGAGGTACTGAAGGTCAAGAAATTTTGACATTTTATAATGGATAAACTAAAAAAAAAATTAATATTAAGGACAGACAACATCCTGTGCAGTACCTCATACTGCTCCAGTGCGCTCTGTCTCTCTGTCTCCAGCCTCTGGAGCTGCTGCATGGCGTCCTGCAGAGCACTATCCTTCTCCAATCGCGCTCTCTCCAGCTCCTCCTTCTCGGCCTTTGTCTGAGAGATAGCCTGCTGCTGCTGCCGGTGGATCTGCTCCAACTCTGAGCGCTTTACTGCCTCCTCCTCAAGCAAACTGCATCAGACACCACACACAAACCTGCGTTAAGGTCTACTGGGTTTACTATTTTGTTTTTGCATTGCAAAGTCTGGCTTTAAAGCATGTTGTGTGTAAAAACCTCTTTGAATGTTCCTTCCTTAAAAGCTGATAAATATAATTATAATACACATTAAATCCCAAAAAACAATTAATCATTATAGTCTATACATGGACTACTTTATGTTTTAGGAAATAAACTTTAAAGCTTTATATGACAAACTTTGTCAATGGATTATTATAATTAAACCTTAATTGGTTCCATTGAAAAGAGTTGAAAAGAAAGTAGTTTTTTGAAAACAATTTTGATGTATTGGATTTATTAAATATGGCCTTTTGAATCAATATGTTTGCTTTGTACAATATTTCTCCAAAGAGAATTTCTCCTCAATTTCAAAAGCAATTTAATTTTGTAAAAGCATTATCAATATAGAAAATATAGAATGTCTGTGTTGTTTATGTTTTTATATGTAATTTATTTTATTATAAAAATATACATATTCAATAATAATTAACCTTAATTATCCCCTCACTCAGATTGGTTTAAATCAGCACCCGAGATCAGGGTCCTCATGTATTATTACAGCTTAAAAAGTACAAAATTATGCATGCAATTTAGAACAAATTCAAAATGAACCTTTATAAATGCTGTCAGTTGGATACGGTCCTAAGGTCCTGCACTAATGCAAGATCGGTATATGAATGCAAGAGGGAAAAAATGTAGCTAAATAAGATTTGTGCCTTAATGTTTAAAAATATTCCTCCTATAAAATACTTAAAAAGTAAAATACAACTACTGCAGTAAGGTTTGGTAAAGTGCTGAGCTGGTAATAGTCAGCACAAAGGCAGGAAGACAACAGGCTTATGATAGGTCAGACATTGGTCAGACAGAAATCACATCCTGCACATACCTCACTTGTGTCACTGTTTCTGTTACTTCTCTATCCACTAGAATGACTAAAAAGGACTTATGTTGGCAGATCTTTGCTTTTTATTTGCTTACTTGGGTGTGTACTGTTTGCCAACAGCAAACATTAAACATTATTTGTTATTTGATTAAAAATGCAGTGTATTGAAGAGACAATTAAAAGTATGTTGTGTTTGTTATGTGACTGACTATTTATCGTAATTTCATCCAGTATTTAATTATGATAAATTATGATAAAACTGGCATCCATGTCACACAAGGTCACATATTTTATGCTCATTATGAATTTGTACATAAAGTGCATTTTTGGTCTGCCTGTCTGTCTGTCTGTCTGTCTGTCTATCTATATATCTATCTGCTTATTCATTTATTTCATAAAGTTATGTCAATATAAAGTCCACAGAGTAGCACCTGCATATACACAGAGTAACACATGGTATTGCCCAAGTACAAAGAGGACTCATGACTTGTGAAAACTCGAGAGAAAAAGAAACTGACAGTGTGAAAGTAAATGTGTCTGACAGTGTATACTTGATTTGCTCGCTATAGAAAGTGGTTGTTTTTTTAGATATTGTCCCGAATCAGCGAAATGAAAAACACCAATTCCCTGCTGACATTTACCCAGTAGACTCTGGTTTGAATAGTTGCAAATAATCTTTATACAAATACTACCCTATGTGTGTGTCAACTGAGTTTTGTGTGGATACCTGGCCTGCAGTTTTCGTACAGTCTCTTCATCCTGCCTGGCCTGCCTCTCATCCTCTAGTGCCTCCTCCAGGCGATGGTACATATCCTCCAGCTCCCGGACACGCTGCAGATACTGCTCTAGCTCACTTGACTTCTGTGCAACCTGCTCCTCCATCTGCAGCCTTACCTAATACATCCATATAAATATTAACACAGTTTGTCTGCAAAAAAAATTATTTTCTAAGGCCTAGTTTCAAAGGAACACGGTATTTGTTGCCATAACCAAATGCATGATGAAAGAAAAACAAGTATGCGGTAGCTCAGTGGTTGTTAGTTCAAATCAGGTCCACCAAGTTACCAAGTTTCCACCAAGTTGGGCCCCTGTGCAAGGCCTTGAACCATCTATTGATCATGCATAGAAAGAGATTAAATGTAATATGCTGGATAAGGGTGTCTAACAAATGATGGATAGTGCTTTATTCTGTATTTATCTCTGTGCAACCTTGGTAAAATATCTTCACTACTTGTAATTAACACGTCTGAATACGATTCAAAGTGTGTAAGAAACTCTATCAACATACAGTAACTCAACATATTTTTTTTGGCTTTGAACTTTGGCAGATTGAATTTGAAATAAATCAGTGTCTGTTAGATGAAGCAGAGGTTGCTTTATAATGGGGTATTGGCATTTTAGGTGAACTAAAAATACATGTCCATATCAGGAGGATCGAAGGATGATTTTGTTTAAGATTCTTTGGGTTTCTAAGAAGTGCCCAAAACAAACTTTGAGAAACCTAAGTGGTCTTCACTAAGATATAAGTTTCCGAAAAAAAAAGACTTTTGTGAACTGTAGCTGCTGAGAGAACATTTTTCTCTAGTTCTCTCATTTGAAATACTTTTTGCATAAGAAAAATGCCCCACTGATCGGAGAGAAAATGGCTCGAAACTTCTAAAATTTGTAGCAGGAAGAAACAGACCACAATAGCATTGTCTGCATTCAAGGTTTGTGCATCTAGACTTCCCTATTTAAACCACAGGTTTTGCCTAGAGTTTAAATTGTGTTAGTGAGATGGTAATTATTGATCTTGATAGTCTTGATGGTAGTTAAATCTGAACCTCCTGGAAGAGACAATCAGGTTTTAGGCTGAAATTTTTAGCTAATTAGCAAACTTATCAAACTTAATTAACTATAGCAGAGACTCTTCTTATAATACAAATTATTCTATGAATTAAAGCATTTTTAACTGTGAGTTTTGCTTGTGCATATGCATTACCTGATTTATGTAGATCAGCTGTCTCTATTGGGTTGAAAAGGCTTTGTTTTTAGCCACAGTAATATATAACATTCTTATAATAAAATATAATATAATATAATATAATGATAATCTAATAATCAAGGGTTTTTAGAACAAATATAAATAATTTCTCCTATTGTTTGACTGAAACATTCAGGTTTAGTTATTTTTATGAATCATTTTAAGGAATAGTTTTTATAAACCACCGTGATTGACCTAATGCAGATTCACTGTGACACTTATTGTGTGTGTATCCATGTGTGCATGTGAATGAGGGTGTTGCAGTTATTATTCAGATGTATGTGGCTGTGAGCTTCCATGCTTCAAAGCATAACAGGAGAAAAGAGAAGTTAAGCTTGAATTAACTTCCTAAACTTTTCCAAATATAGTTAAAAGTAACTGAAGGCTCTTTGCAGTTCACAAATGTTCCAACAACTTTGCACACCCCAATATGAGGGTGTGTCAATAGACAAAGCACAGTCCTAAACTAAGAAGGGGCTTTTTCACTGGGGTATTTCCAGTAACATGGCTGTTAGCAAAATTAAGCCACAGCTAGATACTAAAATGAACAGCAGTGAAAAGACTGAAGATGAATTATAATGTGATGTGGTTAGTTTACATTAGTTCCATTCAGCTGTGTGAACAACAATAATAATATTATAAAATTTGTAAAAAACCATTTTCTCCTTCTCCATTTCAGCTCTGTAAAGATCCTCCAACTGGTTTTGGGTCTGCAGTCGCCTGTGTTCCTCCTCAGCTGCCGTGGCTGCTGCGTCCTCCAGTTTCTAGCCAACAGTGACAGATAATATCAACATACTTTAATCACAAGGTTAAATGTAATTGTGAATAGAGAAAATGTATATCGTTCTTCATGAAAAAAGGTTCATGTTGGGCAAATTGCTGTTGTACACAAAGAATAACAAGATGTTTTGATGGAAAATAATCAACACCATCATTGATTATTTGACAAGACCCATTATAAAATGACATCATACTTATGTACATTCTGTTCCTCATCCTCACTTTATAGCCATGCGAGTACTGTTTTTTATATGTTTGTTTGTTTTTTTGTATTCTATAACAATATTCAAAGACACAACCTGTGTAAGTATTTTCAATGCAGAAAGGCAAAAGAATAAGAAATATATTTTTATATAAGCAATATACATTCTACAAAGGGCTAGGACATTATTTTTATAAATTTTTATGTCACAAATTGGTAGGTTTATCTGAGATCCATCTATGAATTTCTTAAATTAGCATCCATGTTCTTAACTCGTATACTAATCCTGACTTTGATGCACTCTCTGTATTTGGAATTACTATGAGTACACATTGCTTTTATATTTCTTTCAGAGGAAATTATAACATGTTTATCTTGTTTATGTAAGTGTCAAGTAACTAAGCAGACACTCTGCCATCTTGCAAATCTACAATTAAGAAAGGCAACCCATCACTTTGCTCCAAAGAGATGATAGTTAGACCTTTACAAGTCTTAAAGCTCACACAGTGATGGACATTAAAAGTGGGCAGAGGAAAACCACAACACCAATAAACCAGCATGCAACAGACAACTTGGCCAGCAATAAATCCTAACACAGTAGATCCTCTCACTAAACCAGCCACACACAACCCAACACAAGTCTATTTCCACAGAGATCTTCCTGTTTTATTGACTACCAGCTTGTGCAAGTGTTAAACAAAAACATCTGTAAAGCTGCAAGCAAACTCCCCTGCTTCAGTTCTGCCTCAGTACACAGTAAGCAGGAATAATTCTCTAACAACAATACATTAACAGTTCAAGATATTGAACAATATCTATGACAATATACAATGTAACCACATTTGCATTATTAATTTTCTAGGGTTGGAACTGGAACAATCAATGCTATGCTCAGTAACACCATCAAGGCAACTGAATGCAGCTGTCACTATCTTCACCTCCCATTATTCACACGCACGTGTCAGGGTGACACTCATCCTCCCAATGCCATTTGCAGTGTCTCAGGGTAGTGTGAGATATCTCAGGTTGGACTGCTGAGACACAAGGCAGGTACTGTGTTTCAGAATGAGCTCTGCAAGCATGTGTCAAGCCTGGATTACTCTCTTCTGGTACGCTTATTGTTCTAATCTCTGTAAGGGGCAAGTGGGGCAGGCAGTAGATATCAATGGCAAATTGTTCTCCACTCACACTATAGCCCAGGCTCACTGGGACAGACAAAGGGATCTTGTTGTCAGAGTCAGTCACATTGTCTGCACAGCAGTAGTCTACCAGAATTCTTAAATGCTGTGTAATACAAGTGTTGCTTGCTGTATATAAACAATCGTGGTTCTGATGAATCATAACAACACTGTTCTGCCATTTATTGCAGATACAAAATTAAATTTTACCAGTTATACTAAGACAAATTGCAGTTATTGCTCAAATAATATACAATGACCTACATTTGCATACATGCTTTTACATACAGTAGTCATATGTAAAATAAGAAGAGATACCAGTTAAGTAGAGTTAACTATTGTCTACCTCTGCATCCTCTATCTACTATCACTGTCATCTTCTCATGCCTTCTCTCTTCTATATTAACTCATCAAGTATTAACGCTTCAGCCTGTGTGTTTTGTGTAAGTATTTTGCAAGTTTATTTAAGTAACAATAAATGAAGGAGTAAACAAAGCTTTTATAAGTATATGAGACAAAAATATATTGCATCATGAATAAAATTGCCCTACTTCCGAAAGAGCTACCAGTAGCAAATACAGGAATAATCACATTTATGCGCATATTCACCAGTTTTGTGTATTTCCTCAGTAGTTTACCAGTAAATTTGTTTACTCTATAATACTTTAAACATACAGATAAAAGACATAACATTTCAAGAGGTCAAATATACAAATTTGAGTTTTAACCCAGTGCATGTATACCATAAGCTAGGTTTATTTTTAAGTCAGTTGTACTTCCAAACAATAAATAAGAAAAACATAAGGTCATGGTTAAATTATGCATCGTAAATGTTACTAGAAGAACTTAATCAACACTACACCAATACAAAGTCAACAAACCTCATCTAGTCTAGTCCTTATTGTTATTAATGTGTATGCCCGAAAGCCCCTTAAAAATATACAGTATATCAAGAAAGAAACTATTGATGAAAAACTATTTCAGACATTTGATGTTGTTGTGGTCTTGGCCCTCTTTATATCAAATCAAGAACCTAATCAGTTCATCTGCTGCTTACACTGAGAATTTCATGTAAATGTCAATATTCAACCATTTGTTCCTGAGATGTCATGCTAACAAGAATCTCAGACGGATGGATACGAGGACAGGCCATATGACCACTCAGTGGAGGAGGCATAATAAAATAGCTGACTAACTTACAAGCTACAAAATCACCTTAACTGGATTGATCTAATATAAACTAAAGTATTTTGTTATCAGATGTTGTATATGTAAATTCACTCACAGTCACCTCCAATTGTTATTCACTAATGTAACTAAAATCTTTAAATCTTCAACAATACTTTAGAGCCCCTTCAGTGTAAGTGTATTCTGTATTTAGCTATTCATGACTTTAAATCAGATTAGGCTCAGTGTGTGGTTAAAGATGTGTGTGTCTAGAAGGTGGGTGTAAGAGAATGTGTGTGTTTCACGTGCTTACTTAACAGGATTTATAATGAGAGGAGCTTACAGACCTTTCTCATAGCCTCGAGCTCTCTCTGCTTGTTCTCGTTGGCTGTCTGCAGTTCTTTCATCCTAAGTTCCAGTTGTTCCTGCTCAGCTTGTTGTTTCTGACGTAGCTCTCGCCGTTTTTGCCGAGCTTCATGATGTGGAGCCGGACGGCCTAACTTCAGCAGAGAGATACACGTCTGAATGGCTGAGAGTCAAACAGAAAAGAGAATATTATGTACATTATATTTCTAATGTATATAATATTTAAATTAACTAATGAAGCAAACAATATTATAATCAACAATATAAACAATATTATAATCAACAATATCGGGGTGGTTTCTATATGCATCCAACCTTGGATCCATTCTTGTTTCTTCTTTTTATCAGAGGCACTGATCTCATAACTTTTGTCTGAGCACTTGACAAAGAATAGGCATTTCTTCCCCTCCTTATCTGGTAATGACTGCAGAAATAGCATGGAAATGATTCATCAGATTTCATCAAATCATGGCGGAAACGGAAGGAAATTGATTACGTAACATACAAGAATTATCTCTGCATACTGCAACTGCATCGTCATTCATCAACACTTGCATACTGAACTTACTATAAAATAATAAGTGGTTGGATAAACTTAGAATGAGGTTTACACTAGTATTACCATTTTGTGTTGAGGTCACATTTAAGTTCACGATAAGACAAAAAGTATTTGGGCTTAACATTTAATTTAAATAAAACTTCTACAGTGGTGTGAAAAAGTGTTGGCGTCCTTCCTGATTTTTTTTTTGCACGTTTTTCACACTTTAATATTTCAGATCATCAAACAAATTTAAATATAAGTCAAAGATAACACAAGTAAACACAACATGCAGTTTTTAAATGAAGGTTTTTATTATTAACATAAAGCAAAATCCAATTCAAAATCAGGAAGGGGCAAACACTTTTTCACACCACTGTATATCTGCATTACCAATTCAAATACAGTGTGCTATTGAAATAAGGAGATTCCTGAGTTACCAGCCAGCCATAATGCAACACAAAGGGTTCATTTTGAAAAATATCACTTGCCTCAACACAGCAGTTCCCATCTAGCAGTATGTCTCCTTTTTTCTCTGCCAGATCTTCACTCACATAGTATGAGATCGAATAGGGGCGCAGCAGAAACCACCTCTCTGTCCAGTTTTTCCGTTTGTGGCCTTTTTTCATCATATAACCCTAAAAAATAGAGCAGACTTTAACTATGGTTCAGTGCATTCCTCTTTGAAAGTGGTAGACTGCCAAATGATATAAATTTCAGTATTTCAATTTCAGTATTCAACTATAAAGCACATGGGCAATTTTTACTTCGGAATTCTAGTCTCTGACTGTGGTTGTGCATCTGGCCTTGGCAATGGTTTCTTTCCCCTCTTCTGTGCATACAAATTTAAATCCAAATAGAAAACACCACTGGTATCAGAGAGTTCCATTGATACCACCTGCATTTTCCAAAACATACTCACACAACAGACAATGCACCCCATGCAAAGATTTGTGCAGGAACTACTCAGAGTGCATGCTCATAAAGGAGGCTGATTAGTCAGAAACATCTGCTTGATAGACTAGCTTAAATCACAGTAGCTTAAATTAAGTAAACAAATCCATTCAACCAAGACAACCCTGAAGGAGCTATACATAGACTCATGATTTACATGAACCATATATGTGAGGCTCTGATTCACCTGTTTCAACATATCCAGTATGAGTTCCTGGAAAACCTCACTGATGCCCATGGAGAGGGTCTGGCGGTCCATCCCTTTGCTGAAATGCCCCTTGCCAACCAACTCAATCAACTCCCACACATTCAGGCACTGCTGTTTGAAGTTCAGCTGCATCTTGTAATCCTCAAATTTCTCCTCGATCCAGCTGCCACCCATCGCTTCTGTCAACTTACGCAGGAAATACTCAATCTGGGGAACAACGAAAGACGGATGAAGGTTAATCATAAAACTCACCCTATGAATATTAAAAAATATTATGTGGTACTCTATATTGCAGAATTTAACACTGCACTAAACCGTTTTATAATTATTAAATTAACTATGCAAATTCAGGTAAGGATTCAGAGAAATTAAACAAATCCACACAGATACAAAAATAATAAAGTCACAAGTCTATGACGCTGCATTCCACATAATCAAAATAACAATGGCAACATGAACCTGGTGAGTATTACAGGAAGCTGAGTAGTTCCGTTTTTGCTCCTGGTACTTCTTTATGATAATAATAACTATATGACTATTGCCTTTAATATATTTTATGTTACTAAAGGAAGGTTAAAAGGAATGAAATAAATGTAGAGATTTATAAAGATCAGTTAATTAATCATATTAATATCAGTGTTCATTTATCACACTTACTACTGATTCCTCTAAGACTATTAATTTATCTTCAGAGGAATAAGAGGCAGCAGATTTGGTGTTATATAAAGCATACATGAAAGCAACACTTAAGGTAACTACTAGAATGGAAATGTCAGTTTATTGGCTTGGGGGTTTAATAAGTTAGGGACATAAAATAATCTTACTATTTCAGTCTTATTTAAGACAAAAAAAAAACATTTGAGGTGAAGACTCCATTTATGACCAAACATTATGGTCATATGGTCAAGTGGGCAAGTCGTGGCCTAATGGTTAGAGAGCCTGACTCGTAATCCTAAGGTTGTGGGTTCAAGTCTCGGGCCGGCAATACCACGACTGAGGTGCCCTTGAGCAAGGCATCGTACCCCCCCAACTGCTCCCTGGGCTCCGCAGCATAAATGGCTGCCCACTGCTCCGGGTGTGTGTTCACGGTGTGTGTGTTCACTGCTGTGTGTGCACTTTGGATGGGCCAAATGCAGAGAACGTATTCTGAGTACGGTTCGCCATATGTCACATCACTCACTTTATATACTTTGTGGAGGAAATGACATTTCATGTCATGGTTTTCTATGTCCATCACTTTTTGTAAACTCTGTTTTTTTTACTACAAAAATTCCAAATACTGTTTAATACAGTCCTAAAATGGTTTGGGTCATACCTCCTCAGTGACCATGATCAAAGGGTACCGGTCCTCTGAGAGAAAGTTAAATATGCACCAAATCTTAAATGCATCATCATCAGATATGAGCAGGTGATTTCTGTTGAGGTTTTTCCTGGCGCATAGCGTCCAGCACATCCTGTTAAAGTCCACTCGATCAAAGTTGTCTTGTACCTGATGTAAGAGATGAAGACATACAGAGAAAGTTACAGACACACAGACCTGAATATCTATTACAAAAAAAATGAAAAGGTGATTAGAACACACATTGCTGCATGCTTTCTATTGGCACAGGGACAGCGTTCCCAGGGCTACCTCTGGAACACTAAACAAAGCTGTTGATAATAAAGAGTCGTCCAGTGCCTAATTCACATGAGCTCCTACTGGGAAGCAGGACAGCTCTACAGCCAAGAAAACATCCTCAATTCAAACAATCTATTTGATGGAATACTGTAAGCTAACAAACATTTTGAATTAGAAGAGAGTTCTTTTTTCCTTCACTGTTAAATAATACTTTAGTTTTACTTAAAAATACAAACTAGCACAGAAACAAGAATAAAAATGTCTACTTCATCCACAAGCAGTTCACAATTTAGTTACTTTTCCCAACCAGGGCACTTAGGTAGGCAAAGATTCCTGCAAATAAGATTTGGCTCCACTGCAACCTTGACCAGAATTATGCAGGTGATGAAGCTGAATTAATTCAAACAAATGTTTAAGCGCAAAATGTCATGTATTACATGTTTTGGAATATCGATGAAGGATGTCTCTAATGTTTGGCTGCAGTGTTAGCTGGCCTTTAGGTGGGACAGTGGGTAGCATTGCCACCTCAGAGCTCCAGGGTTCCTGGTTCCTTCCTGGTAACTGACAATATGGAGTTTTGCATGTACTCCCTACATCTATATTACTTTCCTCTGGATTCTCCACAAAATGCATAGATTTGAACTGTATATAGTTCAAACTTACTAAATAGCCCCGACGTGTGCTGAGTGTGTAAATGGGTATGTAGTGGTTTTTCAAAGTTCATGCTTGTCTTAGATTGGTTTGACAACTCTTTCAGTGTGTTCCTAACTTCTGTCTAGTTTTCTCTGATCTGATTATCCAGATAATCCACAACCCTAACTATGAAAAACACATATAAAAAACTAAAATGAATGTGAATGAATGAATAAATCAATCAATCAATCAAACAAATGTCACATGAATGGCCTAATCCAGATTTCCGCAATACTACAGTTATATACTTCTGGTTGTTTGTACATAAGTGCTTGTGATAGAACTATTGAAAGAGCAGGATGCCAATAATTTATTCATGATTCATTTATCTTTATTCATTCTAGAAGGATATTTAAGGCTTCAAGGCAGGGATACACTCTGAAAAGGACAATCTATTGTAGAGTTCATACAAAGACAGGCACACACAATACCTGCTGAACCACCACGCCATCCCTGTATACACTTCTTATATGATCAATAAATTTAGTTTA